>NC_083339.1:74517160-74721056 GCF_019175385.1 Lycium barbarum
TACCTCTTGAAGATAATGAGATTGAGGAGATTACTGCAGTTCAGAAGTTGTTGGAGGCTCCAGAGATTCACAAAATTTGGAGGATGGAGTGGTTGATGCAGTAGAATCTATTTTGGAGGATAATGCAGCTACGGTTTCCCAAGAAACTACTGATAAAACAACTGTGGAATTTTCTGATAGTCAAACAAATATGAGTTTGATAAGGGGAGAGATTGCTGGTATGGATGTTGTTACACCTTGAAAAATTCCCCGTACATGTACAGTGAATAGGCTACAAGAGGACATAGCATATGCGATGTTTTGATGAGTAAGAAAGAGTATTAGATGACCCTCAACGAGATTTTAAAGGCATACAATGCAAGGAAAGAAAGTTGCCAAGGAAAGCGAATTATATGTGGTGTAATGGATAAGAATTTCGAGCAACAAGTCTATGATGGCATAAGGATGTCTTAGAGAAGAGTAATAACACCCCTAAGATTGATATTGAGATGTTAAACAAGTTCCAAGAAGGTTCCATACGGATCAGAGGTCAAACGAGTCGACGAGAACGAAATGAAATCACTGGGCATTATACGGCCCAACCTACGGACCGTATAAATTGTACCAGCCGTATGTTGGACCGTATAATTGGCCAAGAAGGCCACCATCTACTGGAACAAACATACGGCCACACATACGGTTCGTATAAATAGTACGGACCGTATGTTGGTCCGTATAAAGATGGTCGGCCAGCTTTCTAATTTAAGTATAAGGGACCGCTTTCATTTCATTTTCATTTCACTCTCACTCAACACTTCAAGAAACATCTAGAACCCTCCCTATTCTTCAACAACAAGAGAAATCAAAGGGAAACTAAGATCAACAACACATAATCCATGAATCAAAGTTTATGAAACCCAAGTGAAGTTCATCTTCCTCAAAGAAAACCAAAAGATAGGAGATAGGGTTTTGGTGCTAGAGGAGAAACTCCACTCAAGACTTGTTCAACCATCATCCAAGGTAAGTTTCATGACCATTTCATGTTGTTTAAGGTATTGGAAGGTTAAGATACCCAGATTGTAGAGAAGCATAGCAAATGGGTCATAAATGAGTGAATAGTGCCGTGAGTGAATGGTAGTTGAATCGAATCATGAATGTTAGTGTGTTACGAGTATGAATATGATATAAATGACATGTATACCATGGGATAAGTGTGATACATGAGAAAATACGATAGCGAACCCAAAACCATAAATGTGGGAAAAATGAAGATAAATGGTGGATCATGGTCATTGTATATGAATGATGATTGTTGATTGCTATATTGTAATTGTTGTTGTGAGTGTTGGGAGTTGATATAGAATATGAGAAAAGTAGTATGAACAAAGGAAGTGCTGCCCAATTGTCTCTAGAAATAGTAGTGCGTTCTTATAGTTGATTAACTAACGTTGGTACGAATCCTCTTGTGAAGGTAGAGACGTGACATTGAAGGAGAATAAGCGAACGCTAGATTGCTTAAACGAGAAAGGTATGTGAGGCTTAACTCTTCTTTCACAAGGAATGAATCCTTCAAGTTTTCCATAATCCTTCTATAAGATGAAGCTTATGAGTCCTTCTACATATCGAATCACCTATAAGCATGATAATAATGACAATGAGCTGGAGTATATGGATTCAAGAAATTGTGGCACGATGTTCCTACAATGCTAATGTTATTATTGTTAACACTCGCCTTATGTTTTATTTCCTCAAGGCGAGGCATGATACTCATAAAATGTCCATAATACAATCGGGGGTTCACGACCTTACGTCACCCCGACATAGTGTGGTTGCCTTAAAGCCTAATGTACGCTCTTAATGCTAATGTATGCTATGACAATAAGATGATGAATAATGCTAACTTGTAATACGACTATGGGATGCATGGAATACCAAGAAATGATAACATGATGCTATGGCATGAGATGTGTAATAGTGATGTGCTGTGATTGATTTTATGATGATATGATTCCACCGCGCCTATATGGCCGGGACAGCTAATGCGGGCTGCATATGATTCCACCGCGCCTATATGGCCGGGCATGTCACCGCTAATGCGGGCTGCATATGATTCCACCGCGCCTATATGGCCGTGCATGTCACCGCTAATGCGGGTTGCTATGTTTACACCGAGCCTAGAGGGTCGGGCATGATCACCACTAGTGGGCGGCATATGAGGGTTACCCGGACGCGGGTAACGATGCAGATTACCATGTGAGGTTGTATGTGATGACGTATATGATGATGTATGTGGTGATGTATAGAATGTGATAGCATGTATACTATGATTATGTAAAATGAGACATATGTAGAGAGTATGTTGTCCATGATATATACAGTCAGGTTATATTCTTCCCTCATGATTTCTGATCCCTCTATTATGTTTGTTTATTTCATTCCTGCCTTACATACTCAGTACAATATTCGTACTGACGTCCATTTTCTATGGACGCTGTGTTCATGCCCACAGGTAGACAGGGAGGAGATCTTGCTCCAGATTCTTAGAGGCTGTTAGCTGACTGAAAGCACCCCATTGTCCTGGAGGTGCTTATGATGATTCTTTTGTGTACAATTGTAGATGTCATCTCATAGAGGCTCGTAGATACTCAATGTGGGTCATGTGGTTTCACGGTGTGGTCATTGTGTAAATATATGCATACATATTATTTTGCTAGCCTAAGGGCTCATGTGTATAAAACCATTATGTTTCTAAAGGAAAACGGGTTGTCTTATAAATCGAGCATGAATCTGATAATTGATTGTTAAATAAGCTTAAGGAGTAATAGTACGAACGGTGCTCGGCGGTTAGCCCCGGGTACCCGTCACGGCCCCTAGCCGGGTCGTGACAAAAGTGGTATCAGAGCAGTTCGGTCCTAGGAAGTGTCTACGAGCCGTGTCTAGTAGAGTCTTGTTTATGGTGTGTAGCGCACCACATCAATAAACAAGAGGCTACAGGGCATTTAGGAAAGGTGACCATCTTTCTTTTCATGAGATCGTGCGATAGCGCCATGCATAAGATTTTATCCTCCCTCATAGTGTGTTATGCTTTTAGAATGCCGCCAAAGGGAAAAGCTACAGCCGCCCAGAAGGGCAAGACTACGACAAAGAGGCGGGTAGAAAGAGAGCCTCCGATGAATAAAGAAGAAGGCGAATCACACAACAAGGCCTTGTCTAATACTTCTTCTACCCCGCCTAATGTGGAAGAGCAAGGAGGAGCCCCAGCTCCAATTCCTCCGCCGGTTGCTCCGGGTCAACAAATTACCGAGGCCATCCAATTATTGACACAATTGGTTGCCGCACAGGTACAACGACAGAATGTGGGTTCAAGTGACCGGGCAGCAAGTACAAAGGCCCGTGATTTTATGAGTCTAAATCCTCCGGAGTTCTTCGGGTCAAAGCCGGAAGAAGACCCACAAGGTTTCATTGATGAGATGTTGAGGACTTTGAAGATTGTCCATGCCTCCGAAACCGAATCCGTGGAGTTGGCATCTTATAGACTCCGGGATGTGGCGGTGTTATGGTACAACAATTGGGTATTATCAAGAGTAGCGAATGCGCCTCCTTCGGTGTGGCAAGAGTTTGTAGATGCTTTTATTCGTCACTATTTGCCACCCGAGGTCCGCCGAGCTAGAGCGGACAGATTCTTAAATTTTAGGCAAGGAAATATGAGTGCCCGGGAGTATAGCATGCGATTCAATTCTTTGGCTAGATATGCTCCGACTATGGTGGCCGACATGGGAGATCGGGTACATAGATTTGTGAGTGGTTTGGGGCCACATTTATTCAGAGATTGTCTGACGGCTTCCCTGCAAGACGGGATGGACATTTCCCGGATACAGGCCCATGCTCAGAATTTGGAGGGGCGACAACAACAACAAAGGGGTGATCGCGACAGTGATAGAACACAAAGCAAAATGGCGAGATCTATGGGCTCAGGCAGTGATTATAGAGGGGGATCGAGGCAGACTTATTCCTGACATTCAGGCCAGTCAGCGACTAGCGCACCTCCCAGATTTCCAGATAGAAGATTTGACCGCTCCTTTCGCTCGGGACAGGGTTAGAGTTCGAAGGCTTCAGGTTCCCAGCTTGAAGGTGATTATAGTCAGGGGAGACCCCCAGTTCCACGATGTAGTCTGTGCCGTAAATTACACTCAGGGCCATGTCGTCAGGACACTGACGCTTGTTATGTTTGTGGGCAGACCGGACATTATGTGAGATTTTCCCGCGCGATATGGCAGAGGTGGGGTTCAGCCCACAGGCTCAGCAGTGGGTTCCTCATCAGCACGCCCAGTGGGGCAGACTCCCAGATGACAGCAGGCCGAGGTAAAGGCCGAGGGGCAGCATTTACTTCAGGTGCCACTCAGCCCCGTGGATATGCTTTAGCCGGACGGCAGGATCTCGAGTCCTCTCAGGATGTGGTTACAGGTATATTGTCTATATTCTCCCGTGATGTGTATGCGTTGATAGATCCGGGTTATACATTCTCTTATATTAGTCCATATGTTGTTGGTTGTATTGGGGTGAAACCCGAGTCAATTAGACCCTTTGAGGTGCTTACTCCGGTTGGTGATCCCGTGATAGCAAGACAAGTGTACAAAAATTGTGTCATTGTGATATGTGATCGACAGACCAAGGCTGATATGATTGAGCTGGAAATGGTAGATTTCGATGTAATCATAGGTATGGATTGGTTGGCTTCGTGTTATGCAAACGTTGATTGCCGCACAAAAGTGGTCCGATTCTAATTTCCGGGAGAGCCCGTGCTTGAATGCAAGGGTAATACAGCATCTCCAAAGGGCAGGTTTATTTCCTACCTCAAGGCAAGGAAGATGAACCTAGTTCGGGTTCATGACACCGTAGCAAAGCAGCCAACTTTCCAATCAGTTCCAGTAGTGAATGAGTTTCCAGACGTATTCCCAGATGAATTTCTAGGCCTTCCACCAGAAAGGGAAATTGATTTCGCTATTGATGTATTGCCGGACACCAAGCTTATTTCTATTCCTCCTTATCGAATGGCTCCGGCAGAATTAAAAGAGTTAAAGGAGCAGCTGAAAGACTTGCTCGAGAAAGGATTCATTAGACCCAGTTCATCACCGTGGGGAGCACCGATCTTGTTTGTGAGAAAGAAAGACGGATCTCTACGAATGTGTATCGACTACAGGCAATTGATCAAGGTGACGATAAAGAACCGATATCCTCGTCCAAGGATTGATGATTTGTTCGATCAATTGCGAGGTGCCAAGTGGTTTTCAAAAATAGATTTGAGGTCAGGATACCATCAAGTGAGAGTCAGAGAAGCGGATATTCCCAAAACGGCCTTCAGAACGAGATATGGCCATTATGAATTCCGAGTGATGTCGTTCGGGTTGACTAATGCTCCGGCCGTATTTATGAATTTGATGAACAACGTATTCAGGCCTCTCTTGGATCTAATTGTGGTAGTATTTATTGATGATATTCTGGTGTATTCTCGCACGGAATCGGAACATGCAGATCATCTGTGAATTATTCTTGGTATTCTTCGAGCCCGAGAATTGCATGCAAAATTTTTAAAGTGCGAGTTTTGGCTAAATTCTGTGACATTTCTGGGCCATGTTATTTCAAATGATGGTATTCGAGTCGACACTCAGAAAATTGAAGTTGTGAAGACTTGGCCAAGGCCTACGACGCCCACCGAAGTTTGTAGTTTTCTGGGTTTGGCAGGCTATTATAGAAGGTTTGTAGAGGGCTTTTCATCTATTTCAGCCCCATTGACGAAGCTAACCCAGAAGGCAGCTAAGTTTCAATGGAACGATGCTTGCAAACGTAGTTTCCAAGAGTTGAAGAGCAGGTTGACTTCAGCTCCGGTTTTAACACTTCCAAAAGGGCCAGATGGCTATGTTGTGTATTGTGATGCATCCGGTGTGGGATTAGGATGCGTATTGATGCAGCATGGTAAAGTTATTGCATATGCTTAGAGACAATTACGGAAACATGAAAAGAATTATCCAACTCATGATCTCGAATTGGCTGCGGTTATTCATGCCTTAAAAATGTGGAGACATTATTTGTACGGTGTGCACGTCAATATCTATACATATCACAAAAGTCTTTGATATATTTTAAAGCAAAAGGAGTTTAACCTACGGCAGAGGCGGTGGTTAGAATTGCTGAAAGATTATGACGTGAACATTTTGTACCACCCCGGGAAAGCAAATGTAGTAGCCGATGCACTTAGCCGACGATCGATGGGCAGTTTATGTGAAGTCCCTCCGGAAAGGAAAGAGATGGTTCAAGAACTACATCGATTGGCTAATCTTGGAGTGCGGGTAATTGATTCGGGCGATGCTGGGATTAGTATAAATGATTCCACAATTTCGTCCTAGGATTTGGAAGTGAAAGAACAGCAGCGTGAAGATCCTCAGTTATGTCGTTATAGAGACACATCTCATGGGAAATAAAAGTCTCCGTTTGAAGTTTCGGTGGATGGGATTCTTAGATACCGAGGCAGGTTATGTGTGCCAAATGTGGCGGAATTGCGCCGACGAATTTTAGAAGAAGCACATTGCTCTCGATATTCTATTCACCCGGGTGCAACCAAAATGTATCATGATCTCAAGATGATGTACTAGTGGGATGGCATGAAGAGTGACATAGCAGAATTTGTAGCACAATGTCCAAATTGCCAACAAGTAAAAGCTGAACATCAGAAGCCAGGCGACTTATTGCAAGCCATAGAGATACCAACCTGGAAATGGGAAGTGATCAACACGGATTTCATCGTGGTATTACCTCGTTCTCGTGTCAAATATGATTCTATATGGGTGATCGTGGATAGATTGACGAAAGCAGCCCATTTTCTTCCAATTAGAACTACATACTCAGCCAAAGATTATGCGAGGTTGTATCTAAGAGAAATTGTGCGACTCCATGGAATTCTGTTATCTATTATCATAGATAGAGGAACACAGTTTACAGCTACGTTCTGGAAGTCGTTTCAAGAGGGTTTGGGCACGCAAGTAAAGTTTAGCACGACATTTCATCCATAGACCGATGGGCAAGCCGAGCGCACTATTCATACCTTGGAAGATATGCTACGAGCGTGTGTGCTGGATTTCGGTGGTAGTTGGGATGATCATTTGCCACTAATGGAGTTTTCATATAACAACAACTATCATTCTAGTATACAAATGGCTCCATATGAAGCTTTATATGGAAGGAAATGTAGGTCTCCAATTGGATGGTTTGAAATAGGAGAAGCGCAACTAATAGTCCCTGAATGGATTCAGCAGGCGATGGAAAAAGTCAAGGTGATCCGAGACCGGTCGTTGACAGCTCAAAGCTGCCAAAAGTCCTATGTGGACAACCGCCGACGAGACTTGGAGTTTCAAATTAATGATTGGGTATTTTTGAAAGTGTCACCCATGAAAGAGGTGATGAGATTTGGTAAGAAAGGGAAGTGAAGTCCTAGATACATTGGACCCTACAGAATCATCCGCAAGGTAGGCCAGGTAGCCTATGAATTGGATTTGCCTTCGGAGCTTGAATCAGTTCATCCAGTTTTCCATGTTTCGATGCTCCGCAAGTGTGTTGGAGATCCCACAAATATTCTCCTGATAGATGATGTGCAAGTGACAGAAAGGCTAACCTATGAAGAGGTGCCTATTGCTATTCTAGACAGGCAAGTGCGAAGACTTCGAAATAAAGAGGTAGCTTCAGTCAAAGTCTTATGGCGAAACAATAATCGGGAAGAAATGACTTGGGAGGTAGAAGAGAAGATGAAGTTCAAGTACCCGCACTTATTCCAACCCCCAGGAGAAATCCAAGATGAAACACCAACAATATAAGGTATGTATACTTTATCTTTACGCTTTTGGTCGTGTGTGGCCATAGATATGTTGATATTATGATGTAGCCATGTGAGGCAATGATATTATGGGGTGATGTGACAGGTTGGTAGTGCCAAGTTACAGGGGAAACTCTGGCGAAATTTTTGTAGAATCCCGAGTGTTTAACATTCGAGGACAAATGTTCCAAAAGGGGGGAAGAATGTTACACCTTGGAAAATTCCCCGTACATGTACAGTGAATAGGATAACAGAGGACATAGCATATGCGATGTTTTGACTAGTAAGAAAGAGTATTAGATGACCCTCAACGAGATTTTAAAGGCATACAATGCAAGGAAAGAAAGTTGCCAAGGAAAGCGAATTATATGTGGTGTAATGGATAAGAATTTCGAGCAACAAGTCTATGATGGCATAAGGATGTCTTAGAGAAGAGTAATAACACCCCTAAGATTGATATTGAGATGTTAAACAAGTGCCAAGAAGGTTCCATACGGATCGGAAGTCAAACGAGTCGACGAGAACGAAACGAAATCACTGGGCATTATACGGCCCAACCTACGGACCGTATAAATTGTACCAGCCGTATGTTGGACCGTATAATTGGCCAAGACGGCCACCAGATACTGGACCAAACATACGGCCACACATACGGTTCGTATAAATAGTACGGACCGTATGTTGGTCCGTATAAAGATGGTCGGCCAGCTTTCTAATTTAAGTATAAGGGACCTCTTTCATTTCATTTTCATTTCACTCTCACTCAACACTTCAAGAAACATCTAGAACCCTCCCTACTCTTTAAATACAAGAGAAATCAAAGGGAAACTAAGATCAACAACACATAATCCATGAATCAAAGTGTATGAAACCCAAGTGAAGTTCATCTTCCTCAAAGAAAACCAAAAGAGAGGAGATAGGGTTTTGGTGCTAGAGGAGAAACTCCACTCAAGACTTGTTCAACCATTATCCAAGGTACGTTTCATGACCATTTCATGTTGTTTAAGGTATTGGAAGGTTAAGATACCCGGATTGTAGAGAAGCATAGCAAATGGGTCATAAATGAGTGAATAGTGCCATGAGTGAATGGTAGTTGAATCGAATCATGAATGTTAGTGTGTTGCTAGTATGAATACGTTATAAATGACATGTAGACCATGGGATAAGTGTGATACATGAGAAAATACGATAGCGAACCCAAAACCATAAATGTGGGAAAAATGAAGATAAATGGTGGATCATGGTCATTGTATATGAATGATGATTGTTGATTGCTATATTGTAATTGTTGTTGTGAGTGTTGGGAGTTGATATAGAATATGGGAAAAGTAGTATGAACAAAGAAAGTGCTTCCCAATTGTCTCTAGAAATAGTAGTGCGTTCTTCTGGTTGATTAACTAACGTTGGTACGAATACTCTTTTGAAGGTAGAGACGTGACATTGAAGGAGAATAAGTGAACGCTAGATTGCTTAAACGAGAAAGGTATGTGAGGCTTAACTCTTCTATCACAAGGCATGAATCCTTCAAGTTTTCCATAATCCTTCTATAAGATGAAGCATATGAGTCCTTCTACATATTGAATCACCTATAAGTATGATAATAATGACAATGAGATGGAGTATAGGGATTCAAGAAATTGTGGCACGATGTTCCTACAATGCTAATGATGTTATTATTGTTAACACTCGTCTTATGCTTTATTTCCTCAAGGCGAGGCATGATACTCATAAAATGTCCATAATACAATCGGGGGTTCACGACCTTACGTCACCCCGACATAGTGTGGTTGCCTTAAAGCCTAATGTACGCTCTTAATGCTAATGTATACTATGACAATAAGATGATGAATAATGCTAACTTGTAATACGACTATGGGATGCATGGAATACAAAGAAATGATAACATGATGCTATGGCATGAGATGTGTAATAGTGATGTGCTGTGATTGATTTTATGATGATATGATTCCACCGCGCCTATATGGTCGGGACAGCTAATGCGGGCTGCATATGATTCCACCGCGCCTATATGGCCGGGCATGTCACCGCTAATGCGTGCTGCATATGATTCCACCGCACCTATATGGTCGTGCATGTCACCGCTAATGCGAGCTGCTATGTTTACACCGAGCCTAGAGGGTCGGGCATGATCACCACTAGTGGGCGGCATATGAGGGTTACCCGGACGCGGGTAACGATGCGGATTACGATGTGAGGTTTTATGTGATGACGTATATGATGATGTATGTGGTGATGTATGGGATGTGATAGCATGTATACTATGATTATGTAAATGCGACATATGTAGAGAGTATGTTGTCCATGATATACAGTCAGGTTATATTCTTCCCTCATGATTTCTGATCCCTCTATTATGTTTCTTTATTTCATTCCTGCCTTACATACTCAGTACAATATTCGTACTGACGTTTGTTTTCTTTGGACGCTGTGTTCATGCCCACAGGTAGACAGGGAGGAGATCTTGCTCCAGATTCTTAGAGACTGTTAGCTGACTGAAAGTACCCCATTGTCCTTGAGGTGCTTATGATGATTCTTTTGTGTACAATTGTAGATGTCATCTCATAGAGGCTCGTAGATACTCAATGTGGGTCATGTGGTTTCACGGCGTGGTCATTGTGTAAATATATACATACATATTATTTTGCTAGCCTAAGGGCTCATGTGTATAAAACCATTATGTTTCTAAAGGAAAACGGGTTTTCTTAGAAATCGAGCATGAATCTGATAACTGATTGTTAAATAAGCCTAAGGAGTACTAATAGCATTAATGGAACCTTTCCAACAAGTTAGACAGATTAATCAGTACAGGAGAAGATTTGGAATGCCATATGCCAATTTCAACTGTAATGGTAAAATTTGATTCTTTGTGAACAATAATATTGATGTGGAGATTCTTGAGAATACTGAGCAGTAGATTACCATTCAGTTGAATTTTCTATATATGAATAAATCTATGATTGTCACAATGGTCTATGCTAAATGTGATATTTCAGAAAGGTTGAATCTGTGGGATAGTCTATATTGTCAGGTTGCCAATATGTCACTTCCTTGGTTGATTGGTGGGGATTTTAATGTTATATTGAATGAGGAGGGAAAAATTAGAGGTCTGCCAGTATATCCACACGAATATGAAGATTTTGCATTTTGTATTCCATTTTTAGGCGTTGAATATCTTTTTTAGGTTTAATCTAGAATTTTAGCTTTATTTTAGTTTTACTAGTAGGTTTCATCCGATAAAATTGAAAACCACAAAAAGGAGTCGTATTTTGTCAGAATATAAATTTATTTTTTATTCACAAACAAAGAAAGAAAATTCACGAAAAATATGTTTTCTTTTAATTTTGATAAGTAGTAATTTTATAGTTTTTTTTCCTCAAAGGGAATTTAATCTTGTCTAGTTACTTTGATTTTATTGTGTTTTTCTTAAAAATTAGGGATAGTTAGCTATTACTCTTATTTTAATTATGTTAAAAAATGAAAGAAAAAAGAAATAGTTCAAATTTCGTTACGTACATGGATATCTTAATAATGTTATTCATGTAATTTTTCTTCATGTGGTCCTTATCTCTTTGACATTTGTGTTATTTTATTCCTTCTTCTACCTTTTAAAATATAGTACACATAATCGGCACACCTAGAAGAAAAAAAAATTGTAGGTAAGACCTAAAGAACCTATAGCAGCAATGACCTAGAAAATACAACAACCGAACTCAGATAAAAAAAATCCCTCTCGATATTTTCTGAGAATACACAGAAACTATCTATCCATTCTCATCTTGTAGTCATTGACAGAAAGAAGAATAACTCGAAACCATGGTCTGAACCAGCCCACCTTTCTTCCTCACTGTCCAAACACCTCGAAGCTAGTTTTAAATTCTCCTTCATTGCCATTTCACAAATGCAAAAGGGTATACCAACGAGTCGGATTTGTTTGTGGTCGAGGCTCAAGGTTCCGGTCCAGATTCCAGATCTATTTTTGAGGTTCATCCCTAGCTTGATTCTTGATTAATACGTATTGCATAAGTTGTGATATGTTGTTGGAGTTCTTAAATAATTTCACGACACTCTTAAGGTCCAATTTTTATCCTTTTTTTTTTGTATTCAGTTTATGCAATGGATATATATGATCAGTTGTTGATCAGATTTTATGTGTGTGATGTTATTAAAGTACACTCCATGTTTTGTCTGTTTCTTTCTTAAGGAGCGAAATAAGATTCGGGTTTGAAACATTTTAAATGGCGTAGATGAATGAAAGAGTATTTTTATGTGTAAATTCCAATTTTACGTGTTTGGTCACTAAAGTAAATTCTGTTCATTTGAAACTGTCATGATCCAAATTCCAAAGCCGTGAAGGCATCTACCCCCATCGGGTAGGCGAACCATCCACAAATGATTAAGCAAATTTTAATAAGTATATTATGCGGAATGAAATAAATAAAGTCATTTAAGAGTCATAAACAAAGTCTCATACTCATAAATATGTGGAATAAGTACAACCACCCAAAACCTGGTGTCACAAGTACAAGAACCACTAAGAAACTGATACGAGTCTAAGATAAAAGCCAATACACAAACAAGGAGACATGAATAAGTAAATGTAGAAGAAGAAAAAGAAGAAGAAGAAGAAGAAGAAGAAGAAGAAGAAGAAGAAGAAGAAGAAGAAGAAGAAGAATCTGGTGCCACGAATCAGGCAACACTCAAGTAAATCAACAACCAAGAAATCAATGAGATAATGTGCTATGCAATGATATGAAATTCAATTCAACACAATGCAAGGCCTTTTCCATCTCCCGGTACACATACATTCAAACATTAACGAATCGTGACCTATGGGGGATCCGAGAGGTCCATATACCAACCCAGAATTCTTAGATCTCCCAGATCAAATTGGGTCTCAGCCATTTTAGGCTTCCAATCACAATACTTAGCCCCGTAGGCTCCAAATCACAATTCACAGACCTTAGGCCCACATTACCTGTCATCTATCCAATCTGGCTCAAAATACCATCATCACTCCGTCTGGAATCATTTCCCCTCGGACCTTTCGCAAGTATCCTCAAATGCACATGAGATACTATAATAATCATGAATACAACATGCAACACAATAACCAATCAAGCTAAGCAATAAATACTCCATCTTTAGCTCTTATTCACTTTTAAATGAGTATTTAGGAGTGACGAGAACATACAATCACACATAAGATGGGTAATAAGCATAGAAGCAATAAATAAGGGATCTCATATCCCCATCACAGAAAAAATAATAATACTCTACTAGTTAAATGAGTCCAATGATACTCATATTGCTATAGTTTGATTCGGAACCCAAAAAGGTAGCTTGAGTCCGAAAGGGAAAAACTAGAATTTTATTTCAAAATTGGTTTACCCATAGTTTAATTAGTCTAAATTCAGAAAACTCATTCAAAAATCCATCATGTTGATCCTCAAATCCATGGTTTACAACTTTTCACCTTTTGGGTTTAAAACCCCAATTTTCCCAAACCAAACATGGATAAAATCGATAACCAAGATATGCTCAAAATACAAAATGGACGAAGTTTGATTTTTAATTGTAACGACTCTCCCCATAGTTATGGAAAATCTAGGATCACCCTACCAAGTAGAACCCTTCGAATGGTAGAACGAGCTAATAGAAGCTCAGATGTAGAAGTCCAAGAACTGAAAGCTTGGTTTTTTGTGATTATTGTTTGATGTTAATGAGTCCATTAGGGGGGTGACGTAGGAAATTAGACCTCTCATAGGGATTCCGAGGCCATAGGAGAGTCCGTATGGTGTTTTTACATTAATGTGCATGTTTTGTTTGTGTGTGTGAGGCCTCGGATGAAGTGTTGGGTGGTAGAGTGAAACTGTGAGAATTAGCGAGCTTACTACCTCAGTGGGACCACTGTAGTGGCGAAGTACCGCTGCAGCGGGACCGCTATAGCAATGACCCTCTCGCTGTCACGGCCAGACTAGTTTGGGTGTATCCGCTATGGCGGGCACTGGACCGCTCTAGTGGTGGCGCTATGACAAAACCATGCCTGCCACAGTGGAGGATGACTTTTGTCTATGTTCGCTACAACGGGCACTTGGCCACTATAGCGAGACCGCTGCAGCGACGGTTTGACCGCCGCACCGGTCGACGGGGGACAGTAGCCGAGTTTTAAATACTTAGTTCGGAATTCTTTATTCATAAAACTCCAAAATAGTTTCCGAGGAGCACCTAGGGAAATATTCTAAGCTAGGGCAAGAATACTTTTGAGAGGTAAGTCTCAACCATTCCTTCATTACGCATTCATCTCTAAAATTATCATCCTTATAATGGGTCTACAATGGTAAATTGGGAATATTAACCCTAGAACTTAATAGACTCTCAATAATTGGTGGGTTATGTTTGTTGTGGGATTATCATCTTAAGGCTTGGGTTATGTCTTTTTAATCAGGAATTGAACCATTAGAGGAATGAACTAAATGAACTGAGACTTAGGGTTTCATAAAGATGGTAGCTTGACCGTAGAAACTACTTGTAAGTGATAACTTGATTGAATAATCTTATAAATTGATAATTTGTGGGTGCTAAGACCAATGTTAGGATGATTTACGCCTAGTAATCATTCACCTATTAGGAAGGGATAAGGTGGAAAGGTGTTCATTGTATTGATATTGTTGACTAGGGTGTTTGTGACTATTTTAGCATCTTAATTACTAGACTTTGAGCATTACGAAGCTTTACGGATGGGAAAGGCTATAACAGAGTGATTCGGATTGGTCCAGCTCTGCAGTTGAGGTAGGTTACGGTCTACTTGATTTAGACTTTGATTAGTTGATTGTATGTGTTATGAATTTGATAAGAGAAATCATATCTAGTCTTCAGGCATAGTGTGTGTGGTTGAATTCTTATATGCTATTGATTGAGTGATTATGTAGGCTTAGTGCCACTATTCGCATTGTTATGACCTACCGTCTGATGATAATTATGGTGAGAAGTTAATATGATCTTCGTGATTAAATTGAGATACAAATTGTTTATCGATTATTGAAAGTGATGTGGCAAGAAATATATATATATATGTATATATATATATATATATATATATATGGTAAGTCTTATTTGACCGGGGGTGAGGATGAGACCTAGATATGAAAAGGCACATTTGACCGGAGGTGAGGATGTGACCTAGTTTATAGGCTCGTGATCCGAGGTTCATTTCGGAATGAGTGGTACATGGAAACCATGGGTCTGCTGCAAGTCATGACTATAGGGAAATGACACCAATTAGCATATGTGTACATGAGTAATTAGTGACTGAGTATTAAGAATGTTGTTGGTTAACTTATTTCCGTTGTTTGCTTCCGTTGACTTGATTTTTAATATCATTGGATGACTTGGTTGTTAATATCATTGGTTAACTTGTTGTTGGGCTATTTGATTATGTGTTGTTGACTGGTCTGTCTATCCTATTGATTTTATGATTCCAGCATAATACAAATCTTAGTTGGCCTATAATATTTATCGGTACATACCACTTGCACGTTCTCCTTCAACACTCACGTTCCTACCTTAATTGAAGTTATACTATCATTAGAAAACCGATAGCTAGCGTACATGACTAAGGCTAGAGAAAATTGGACATCATCTCCTTTATTTATACGACATTCCTCCATATCGTAAATCAACTCCCAAACGTCAATAATACATTAACAATATCATAACAATAGTCTTTATTCATTCTACGTTATCCATATTTCTCAATTCTCTTCAAGTCATCCATATCCATGGTCATAACACACGATTACATTCGTTCATATACAATGTCTATCCCATGTTCTTAACATCATTTATAACATGATTATAATCATATCATCACACGAATCATTACTCAACCCAAGCTACTACTCACAAACATCACTATTCTCACATTCAAGACCCATTTTCTATATTCTTTTACAATCCAAGTGTTTCAACTTTCAAACACCTTAAACAACATGAAAATATCATAAAACATACCTTAGATGGTGAGGGAATGAATCTTGAGTGGACATACTTCGCTTGAACCAAACCCTAGTTCTCCTCCAATAGAATTTCTTGTGGTACTCTAACCCTTGGAAGCTTTCTAACACATAAACACTTGATTCTAGTCTTTGATCTTTGTGTTCTCTTGGAATTGAGTGGAATATGTTTAGAGAAGGTTGAGCTATCAACACTTGTAGAATATGCAAAATGAAGTAAAAGAACCCAAGGCATCTATTTATACAAACATTGAAAAACAGCCCGTCGGGACTTCCACGGGCACTTATACAGTCCGTATAATATTGTACGGACCGTATAAGCGGTCGTGGTTCACCAACAAGAAAATCAACTCCCTGCTGGGAGTTATATGCACCATTTATACGGACTGTATAAAGTTACACGGACCGTATAAGTGGTCGTATATCTCCATTTCCTTGAAATGATTTCCGTCGTTTCGTTCGATCTCCAATCCTTATGGAACCTTCTTGACACTTGTCTATCACCTCATTAACAATATAAGGGACATTATAACTCTTCTCCAAAGAATTTTTAAATCCTTGATAACTCGTTACTCGTAATTCCTTTTCGATACCTATCGTATGTCTTGCCTCCTCTTGGCAAACTTTCTTCCCCTATCTCAAACATCTTTGAAATCTTAACTAGGGTCATCGAATGTCATTTGTAAACACCTAATTTTTGACCAAACATAAATTTTTACATCGTTTTTAGCGTTTAAATACTTCTTGTAGGTCTAGATCAAATATTTTAATTTTTATGTCATTTTTAGTAAGTCTTACTTTTAAAATTTGAAAACTACAAAAAATAGTCACATTTTAGGATAAGTTTCGTCATTTATTTTTCTGGAAAAAAAGATAATTTACAAAAATATTTTTTTAAATAAGCTAGTGATTTTTAGTAGTTTTCTTAGTTTAGATTTCATTTTGGACTGCCTATTAAATTTGTCTACATTGTATTAATCTAAAAATAGTTCATTAGTAGTTTTTATCTTACGTTATATTTTAAAGCACAAAAGGAACTAAATAAAAAATAAGGTGAAATAACAAAACTAACCTAAAACTACCTTGCCACTAAAATCAAGACCCCTATAATACCATACCTCTTACGTCTATCACTACAAAAATAACCAAGAATTCTGCAACAAAAATATATCCCTGCACTCACAGCCGCCTAAACTACCCCAACCAAACCCAATCCTGATCCTAATAAAAAACTAACCCCTTAAACCCCCCAACCTAAAAACTCTCAACAAAACATATCCCGAACATAGTCCAATTCCAGTACGTTCCTTTTGTGCAGCACCTATACACCTCTATATAAACAAACACGCACAGTCAGAAGGGGTGGACAACACACAGAAACGTAAAAGAGCAAACACAAAAAAAAAAAAAAAAAAAAAGGGTTTTTCTTAAAATTCGAGTTTGAGGTTTCCGTTGGTGGTTTTGAGTTCGTGTACTTGAAGTTAGTCGTTATTAACTGGGAAATCGGTAGAATATTGTAGCTTCATATTATTATTTTTCAGCGAGATATTTACGCAAAGGTAACAACCGAATCTTTCTAGTAGTTATTTGGTGTTCTTTTTTTTTCAATATATAATACATGAATAAAAATCCGTTTTGGCTCCGTTTAAAATCTGTTGATGCTTTTGTTAAAGATCATGCATGTCTATTGAAGATTTTTCCTATTTGCCTTTCATCCCTCACTGCTTTGAAAGCAAACTGGTTGTAATTAGCATGGCTGAAGTGCAACAACTCCAGCTCTGGATCAGCAGGCTCGGCTGTCTCAGCGGCAGTGGCAGACCTCGAAGGAGGGCCCTGTGTGGCCGGAGGTGGTGGTGGAGGCCTTTCCTCAGAAACACCTAGCGTGGCTGCAAAAGCCGGTGTATCGACAGTATCTGGGACACCTGTAGTGGGAGCATCAGTCTCAGTAGTAGCAGCACCAATCTCAGAATCTACTGGGTCAGTCCCATAAGCATGGCTCGGACTCAACTCTAACTGAGTGTCGTCGTCATAATCGGACTGATGTGCCTCTTGGTCCTTCTTGCCTTTTACCTTATTCTTCCTCCAATCCCACATACGAGCAGCTGTGATGGTGCCATCCCATTCTGGAAGTTGAAATATCCTTGCCTGTCTACACAATTTCGTGATAAGACACGAAAATACCATGTTCTGGTTGGGCTTGTGTGCCCACACATGCAGCTCCTTAGCTATTAGCTCCCCAATATTCATCAGATATTTTGACATCAACGAGGCAATAGTGACTGCCTGACTGGTGGAGAGGGTATTATCCGCCTAGGTTGGAGTGATCCTGTACCGAAGCAACGTCCACTAAAACTTAGCTTCTGTGGACAAACAACTTTTAGCAATCTTTATTCTCCCATCATTAGTCCATTTTTGCTTATGTGGCTCAGATGTGATAATTGCAGCAGTCCATTCCCGCACAGATTTCTTGTCTTTCTTGTCTCGTTTATCTAGGAACAGGCTCAGATCAGTTGGCGCCACAAAATCATTACTGAACAGGACTCTTTTGATGGCTTTGGAGGAAATATCGACAAGTGAGTTCCGGACTGTCACATTCTCTAGAATGGGTATCTCATGCCAAGCACGACTCGACTTCTTCATCGACATCAATACAGCCCCATATGATGCATAGACTTCCCGCACAATGTGCGGAGCATAGTCTCCCGGCTCATGAGTGAACACATCCAGCTTGTACATTTTGATGGTATCATCCAGCTGTGGATGAGCCGAGATACCATCAAAAATCAGTCGCCGCTCCTCAAATATTTTTCGCTATGGCTGTCCCCCAGTTTCTGTCCCAGCCATCCATTGGTCATACAATTTCTTTGACCCTTTGACCGAGAACCGAAGTTTTTCTTCCTCCAGCCGTTTGGTCCTGACGGCCAGTTTACGACCCTCTGGCAGCGTACCATCATCCGGATCATTACCATCACTTGGCCCTGCTGAGTTACTCTCCTGATCCGTTTGGTGGGCTACCCCCCTGTTTGATACTTTCGCGTCAGAATCCCCCTCTTCAGATTGGGAGGCTTCCGACGCAGACTTGGACGGGGTCATAGGTGGGAGATGTGATGGCCTTACCGATGTGCCTTGCGTGGGGGCCCCCCTGACCTTTGGTGGCGGTATAACCTCTGCGCGCTCGGATCCTGATTGTTCCCCTTCCGAATTGGAGGGTTCATCTATCAACCTCGAATCCGAGCGCGCTTTCTTTCTTGTGCCAGTGCTTTTGGCCCCCGCTTTCCTTGCACTCCTTTTTTGACCCATTCCTGCAAAAGACACATCATATTAGCTACCATGGGACATCCGATCAAAAATAAGACAAACTGACTGTGCACAAAAACTGTGTTCTGTCTGTGACTGTAAACTCAAAAGACGGACCGTAAATTGAAATATGGTCCGTAACCTGAGATCGTAAACTGCTCATTTTCTTGGAGACCTTTCTGTTCCTTCGTGAAATGCTTAAAGACGGACCATAAACTGAAATACGGTCCATAACGTGAGATCATTTTTCGCATCACAGACCTTGAACATGTTTTGATTTCTGGATTTCGTTACACATCTTGGTTTCACATTGTTTTGGGGATTAGGTTACTCAGACTTCACCTAATTTTCTACCAATTTTTCATAAATCCCTCAAGAGTCAAGCTATTGGTGGGCAGACCAAAACTTCAAATTTTGAAACCGATTTGGGTTTTATTTGCAACTTCCTAAGAGACTTAGAAGAATTTAACATTGTTATCCCCTCACAAGATCATTAACCAAGGTAAGCAAGCACTTAATTTCACAAAACCTAGCCTAATCAATACTTACCATCAAGTTCAAACTCGATGTTGTAAAATAAGAGTGGAGAGTGTCAATCATACCTTTTTATGATGAACCAACAGATCACAATAAGCAAAGACTTTGAGAGCACAACTTCAATCACAACCAAATTTAAACCTAGGGCAGAGACATTATGAATTTTGTGAGAGTGGGTTTATTTTTTAGTGTGAGTTGTGTATTTATGGAGTTTAGAAAATACAAGATGATGGGTTTTTTTGGTGGGAAATCGTGGGGGTTGAGAAAGAGGAAAGTTAAGTAGGGAAATTGATTGAGAGGTAAGTTAATGGAGAGGGAAGTTAATGGAATGAAACGGTTCTCTCTGCCCGTGATTTAAATCGCTGCCTTCTCTTGTATTTACAACATTTTTTTTTATTCTAAATACGGTCCGTAAAGTGATTTATGATCTGTATTTAGAGATGTTGATGTGGGCAGTACACTGTATTGTCTCATGAAAGATTACGATCAGATTTACTGACCGTATTGTGAAGTACGGTCCGTCTTCCAAGGTTGTAAACTGTCATGTTGCATTACAGTGCTTACTGTTTTGTGACATTGTTAAATACGCCCCATTTTACGAGCCGTATTGTGAAATACGGTCCGTAAACTGCAGGCGTATTTTGCAATGTTGCGAAACAGTCTCTTACTACTTGACTTACCTGCTATTCAGCAATATTTTCTGGAATATATTCCTGCACCAAAATAACCATTACCCTAAATGTAATAAAAAACAAACAAAAGAAAAATAAACATTACACTTGGGTTGCCTCCCAAGAAGCACTTGATTTAACGTCGCGTCACGACGGTGGTGACCATTCACTCCTTATCTTGGTACACCAGATCATTGTTGTTCCGAGGTGCTTCAACCTATAGCGGTCAACAATCCTATCCTCCGAAACCATTCCGTGATAGTGCTTCAATCTCTGTCCATTCACCTTAAATGTCCGAGTTCCATCTCCGGACTTTAACTCAATTGCTCCATGGGGTGAAACACCTACCACCTCAAACGGACCAGACCACCTTGATTTAAGCTTACCAGGCATCAACTTCAATCGAGAGTTAAACAGCAATACAGGGTCACCCTTGTAGAACTCTCTCTTCAGGATCTTCTTGTCATGGTATTGCTTCATCCTTTCTTTATAAAGTGCTGCACTCTCATATGCCTGGTACCAAAACTCATCCATCTCATTTAGTTGAAAATAACCTGAGCTTGGTTGCTTTCTCCATATCCATATTCAGTTTCTTCAGCGCCCACATAGCCTTGTGCTCAAGTTCAATCGGCAAGTGACAAGCTTTTCCGAATACAAGCTTGAAGGGTGAAGTCCTAATTGGAGTCTTGAAAGCAGTCATGTATGCCCATAGAGCATCATCGAGCTTGCGGGTCTAATCAGTTCTATTTGCATTTACTGTTTTTGCTAGAATACGCTTGATCTCCCTATTAGATACTTCAACCTGCCCACTTGTCTGAGAGTGATAAGGTGTTGCCACCCTATGTTTTACACCATATTTTTCCATCAGTCTCGCGAAAGCTCTATTACAAAAGTGGGATCCACCATCGCTGATTATAGCCCTCGGAGTACGAAAGCGAGTAAATATGTTCTTCTTGAGGAACCCCATAACACTCTTGGCCTCGTGATTAGGTAAAGCCACCGCTTCTACCCATTTTGACACATAGTCCACAGCAACCAAAATGTATTTCATGCATCCCGAACTCACAAAGGGTCCCATAAAGTAAATCCCCCAGACATCGAACACTTCTACCTCTATAACAAAATTCATCGGCATCTCTTGCCTTCTGCCGATATTCCCTTGCCTTTGACATTGATCACAGGACCACACCAATAGATTAGCATCATGAAAAATAATCGGCCAGTAATAGCCGCACTCAAGTACCTTAGCCGCAGTCCGGTTTCCGCTATGATGACCCCTAACAGGAGAGTCATGGCACGCCTTTAGAATCGCCATCACTTCACCTTCAGGACACAACGCCGAATGATGTTGTCAGCGTATGTACGGAACAAATAAGGCTCGTCCCAATAGTACTGTCGAGCATCCCGCAAGAATTTCTTCTTTTGGTAGGCTTTGATATCTTCTGGAACTATGCCTGTTACCAAATAATTGGCAATGTCAGCATACCACGGTGCCACCTCTATTGACACAGCCAACACCCTCTCATCCGGAAAAGCATCATCTATATCAAGCTCATCAGAAGGTCTCCCAGCCTCTTCAAGCCGAGAGAGATGGTTAGCAACCTTGTTTTCAGTGCCCTTGCGGTCCTTCACCTCAAAATCAAACTCTTGCAGCAATAGCACCCATCTAATCAGTCGCGGCTTTGCTTCCTTCTTTACCATGAGGTATCTCAAGGCTGCATGATTAGTGTAAATCACTACTTTGGACCCCAACAAGTAGGCCCAAAATTTCTCAAAAGCAAACACAATGGCAAGCAGCTCTTGCTCCGTCACTGTGTAATTCATCTAGGCAGCATTCAGTGTTCTGCTTGCATAATGGATCGGGTGCATAATTTTATTATGCCTCTGCTCAAGCACAACACCTATTGCAAAATCACTAGCATCACACATCAGTTCAAATGGCAAGGACCAGTCAGGAGCAACAATAATAGGAGCAGTAGTGAGACGTTCTTTTAACTCCTCAAACGCCTTCCGACACTTATCATCAAACGCAAACTTCGCCTCTTTTTCAAGAAGCTTGCACATTGGGTTGGCAATCTTGTAGAAATCTTTGATGAAGCGCCTGTAGAACGCAACATGTCCCAAGAAACTTCAGACACCTTTGACCGAGATAGGTGGTGGAAGTTTTGCAATGACATCAATTTTCGCTTGATTGACCTCGATTCCCTTTTCAGAGATTTTGTGACCGAGGATGACTCCTTCCTTCACCCTAAAATGGCACTTCTCCTAATTTAGCACGAGTTTGTCTCCTCACATCTTTTTAGCACTTGACCCAGATGGCCAAGACAATCTTCAAACGAATCACCCATCATAGAAAAGTCATCCATGAACACTTACAAGAAATCCTCTACCATGTTAGAGAAGATTGACATCATGCACCTCTGAAAAGTGGCTGGTGCATTACACAAACCAAAAGGCATCCGTCTAAATGCAAACGTCCCATAAGGACAAGTAAAAGTGGTTTTCTCCTGATCTTCCAAAGCAATGTTGATCTGGTTATAGCCCGAATAACTATCAAGGAAGCAATAGTAGGAATGCCCGCTAGCCTATCAAGCATCTGATCAATGAAGGGCATAGGGAAATGGTCATTGCAAGTGGCTGTGTTGAGCTTGCAATAGTCTATGCAAACTCTCCATCCGGTGACAGTTCTGGTTAGGATTAACTCATTCTTTGCATTCGGCACAACAGTGATACCGCCCTTCTTAGGAACACATTGGACTGGGCTCACCCATTTACTATCAGCAATTGGGTAAACTACTCCTGCATCTAACCATTTGATGATCTCTTTCTTGACGACCTCTTGCATATTCTCGTTCAGTCGCCTCTGATACTCTACACTCGGTTTGCTATCTTCCTCCAACTGGATTTTGTGCTCACAGATCCTAGATGGAATGCCTCGAATGTATGCTATAGTCCAACCAATAGCACGCCTATACTCCCTCAACACCTCCAAAAGCTGTAAAATCTGCTCCTCGGTCGATAGGGTTGAAACAATCACCGGTAATGTATTGTTCGGACCAAGAAAATCATATTTCATATGTGACGGGAGCTGCTTAAGCACTAACTTAGGTGGCTCAATGATCGAAGGCTTTGCTGGAGGAGTTGTTCTATTTTCCAGATCAAGATTTAGCTTCTTTGGGTGGTATGAATATGAGCCCAACCCAACAAGTGAATTAACTGTCTCCTCATAGCCTTCCATATCTTCTGCATCGAAATTCATAAGAATACCAGCTAGAGCTTCAACCAAACTTTCTTCTTCCATCTTGAACTTCACGGCTTCATCAACAACATCAAATGAATCAATAACCAAAATACTTTCGTAAGCACTTTGTAACTTCATCCCTTTGCTAGCCTGAAAAGTCACTTCTTCATCGTTGACTCAGAACTTGATTTCATTTTTCTCCGAATCCATCAGAGCTCTCCCTGTAGCAAGGAAAGGTCTCCCCAGAATAACAGGAATGTCCCGATCAACAGCACAGTCAAGAATCACAAAATCAGCGGGCAACATAAAATCATCAACCCGCACAAGTACATCATCAACCACCCCAACAGGTCTTTTGATAGACCTATCAGCCATTTGTAACCTCATAGTAGTCGGCCTTGGCATCCCCAAACCCGATTGTTTGTATATACCAAGAGGCACCAAATTAATACTCGCCCCATTATCACACAAAGCACGAACAAAATCATGGTGCCCAACAAAACAAGGAATGGTGAACGCCCCAGGATCTCCATATTTCTGAACAGTTGTAGTTGAAATGATGGAACTCACAGTGTGCGTCAAACTCATGGTTTCATGTTGAACCGTCTTCTTCTTGGTCAGCAGATCCTTCAAATATTTAGCAAAATCGGACATCTCCTTGACAGCTTCCAAGAAGGGAAAGTTTAGAGGTAACTGCTTCAACTGATCATAAAACTTTTCGAACTTAGCATCTTCCTTTTTCTTTACCAACCTCTGAGGAAAGGGAGGTTTAGATTTGAAAAGCTGCGTTAAAGCGCGGAGAGCCCCTTTTACAGCCTGCTTGCTTGTGTTATCATCTTCCTTCACCATCTCTGGAAAATCAGCAACCTTCTTGTCAGTAGGATTCTCATCAGCAATAACGGGTGCTTCAGACTGCACCTCATCCTCTTCATCTATCGGCTCAACATCAATCACCTTCTCATCAACCCCCTGGATTATTTTACCGCTCCTAGTAGTGATGGCAAACACACGGTCTACACTGCCTCCCCATTCTTTGGATTTGGAATAGTTTCACTCGGAAGTCCTTCCTTTTTAGGAGGGTGCTGCTCTCTAGAAATATCCCTGATCTGTGACTAAAGCTTCTGAATAGTCGCTGTATGGGAACCCACTGTTTCCGTCAGCCCAGATAAAGTCCTTTCAGACTTAGATTGATTTGCCAAAATCTTCTCAAGCATTGATTCAACCTTCGAACTACCTTGCTCTGTTGACTGCCCTTTCGGTGGTATATAAGGATTGGAACTCTTGTTCCCGAAATTGTTGCTATTGTTTTAGCTCTCTTGGTTCGCACCACCATAATTATTGTTGTAGTTCGCAAAGTTGTTGTAAGCACCTTGACCTTGCTGAGGTCTCCATTGATTCTGATTCTGATAGCTACCTTGGTAATTCTGTGTTTGGTAACCCCCTTGAGAGTTATTAACATAATTAGCATCTTCAACCTGTATAAGTGGCCCATCATGGAATGGACCATCTTGAGTATGGTATATCCCTTTTGGCAAAACTATATCATCTTCACAAACATTTACTTTCTTGATCTGGGATTCATCAAACTTCTTTGTTAGCAAGGAGATATTTGTTGCAAGTTCTACCAATGTTTGCTGGGTGTCTTGATTCTCCTTTACAATATTCTGGATCATAGCACTACCATATGGTACCATATCAGCATTGTTGGAATGCCAAGCCTGATTATGAGTCGTCAGTTTGTTAAGTATGTTGGTCACTCGTCAAAAGGTTTTGTTCATGAAACAACCATCACTTGCATTATTAGCAACTGACTGTGTCACTGGATCTAGCCCTCGGTAGAACTTCTCCATTAATGTGTGTTCCGGAAAACCATGATTTGGGCTCTTATGCAAATACTCCTTGAATCTCTCCTAGGCTTCATATAGTTGTTCCCCCGGTTGCTGCTTGAATTCATATATCTTGTCACGAATTTTAGCCTTCTTGCTAGGAGGGTACCATTTTGTGAGAAAAGCAGTCACCATCTCTGCCCATGAAGTAATCAAATTTCGGGGCATCTTCTCAAACCAAGTTCTTGCCTCCTCAGTTAAGGAATATTTGAATAACCTCAATCGAATAGCATCTTGTGGAACGTTGTTCTGGATGTGATTAGCACACACATCCATAAAATTCTGCAAATGACGTTGAGGGTTATTCTCGGTAGAGTTCCGAAAGTATCCCTCAAGCTTCAACAACTGGTATAAAGAAGAATCAATTTTCACGCTAGCAGCTGCAATTCGAGGCTGAACAATAGCAGATGCATAGTCCTCCTCTGCAACAAGATCAGCGTAAATATTCTCATCATCTGATTCATTCGCCTGATTGTTCAACCGATTCCCCTGGTTGCCAGCACGTTGATTTTGCTGATTCTGATTCATGTTCACCTGGTTTACACAGAGTAGCAAACAAGGTGTGATGGAATAAGAAAAAGACTTCAATATAGCAAACACTATTTAGTAATTTCAAAACCGTATTCCCCGGCAACGGCGCCAAAATTTGATACGCTCAAATTACACCTATTAATGGTATAACGCGGACGTTGTCAAATATAGTAACCCAACAAGGTTGGGGTCGAATCCCATAGGGAATATGGTGTGAAAAGGTTACTAAAGTCGTAGGATGCTAAGCTAGGTCTAATGTCTTAATCCGATGATTTTGGTAATAGTTGGTTTTTCTATAACTAATTGCTATCTACTTGCTTTGGTGGAAATTTATGGTAAAAGAAACTAAGGTTGTGTCCCCGTTAGATAGGGTGTATGATCATGGGTATTGCTCTTGATATACTTCTAATGGATCATTGTATGAATGCACTTAATCTCTATATGAATCTCTACTATTTCCCAATAAATAAAGATTATCTCTTTCTATGATTTTCCCAAATATAAGAAAGTAACTATGAAGAACGATTAATCATGCCAAGTAAATTCTTCTTATTCCTAAGTGAAGTTATTAAACAAAGTTTAAAGCTTTTAGTCCTTTTTATTTATTCTAACCAACCCTAATTATTTTCCCAAATAAATCAGGGTTTACGGCTTTAATCAATGTTTGCAACCATTAATTATGAATGAAGAATGAAGAATAAATAAACCCTAATAATCCATTATTTGTATATCAATCACAAACCCAATCACAAAACACCCATCATTGGGTTCACAACCCTAGTAAGGGAATTTAGCTACTCATGACAAAGAACAAGAAATAAGAAATTGAAGAATTCATAATTGCTTACTTTGTAAGAAAAGAGGAATTGATAATACTTGAATTGTTGTTTGCACCTTCAAAAACTAGAGAGTATTTAATGTTCTAAGTCAAGAGCCAAAAATATAATAATTGATAACTATTAAAACCCTACAATGACTATTTATAGGTTCTGAAAACGTGAAAGTTGCAGATTTGCACTTTGGTCCCCGTTGATACGAAATACGGTCCGTAAAGTGAAATACGGACTGTAAACCAGTTTACGACCAAGTCGTCATTCCATTTTTGAGCTACTTAAATCTCTTGAAATACAGACCGTAAATTGGTTTACGGCCCATAAACTGCCCAGTCGTCTTTCAACTTCCAAAACTTCGACTTTCTGCCAAATGCTCGAATGGTGAAATACGCTTTGAAATACGGACCGTAAAGTGGAATACGGTCCATAAAGTTGTTCGTAAATCACCATGTCCTCAGCCTACCTTTCTGGTTCTGTTATTCTTTAATACGCCCATGGAATACGACCCGTATTTTAGAATACGAACCGTAAACTGAGTTTACGACCACTTCTGCACTTTCAACTGTTTTAGTTCCAAATCTGTTCCGTTTCCTGAAAAACACTAAGAACCACGTAAAATCACATAGACTTTATTAAAAATAAGTAAACCTTATAGCAGAAAAGCATCGATTTGTGGCGTAAAATCACGCCACATCATCTACTCCTGTTGGTGGCCCAGTAATTGCTAGACAAGTATACAAAAATTGTGTGATTGTGAGATGTGATCGTCGCACTGTAGCTGATTTGATCGTGCTGGAAATATTAAAGTTTGATGTTATTATGGGCATGGATTAGCTGGCCTCTTGTTATGCTAATGTGGATTGTAGAACAAAAATGGTCCGATTCCAATTCCCAGGAGAACCAGTGCTTGAATGGAAAGGTAACACAACGTCTCCAAGAGGTAGGTTTATTTCCTATCTCAAAGCGAGGAAGATGATTGCTAAAGGCTATATTTATCATTTAGTTCGGGTTCATTACACCGAAGCAAAGCCACCAATTCTTCAATCCGTTCCGGTAGTAAATGAATTTCCAGATTTGTTTCCAGAAGAACTTCCAGGTCTTCCACCAGAACGGGAGATTGATTTTACTATTGATGTGTTGCCAGATACCAAACCCATATCTACTCCTCCTTACAAAATGGCTCCTGCAGAGTTGAAAAAGCTAAAGGCACAACTAAAGGATTTGCTCGAGAAAGGATTTATGGGGAGCACCTGTACTATTCATGAGAAAGAAAGATGGTTCCTTGCGAATGTGCATCGACTATAGGCAGTTGAACAAAGTGACAATAAAGAATAAATATTTTTTTCCCAGGATCGATGATTTGGTCGATCAATTACAGGGTGCCAAGTGTTCATGATTGTGTTCATCGATGGTATTCTGGTGTATTCTTGATTAGATATAGAGCATGCAGATCATTTACGTACAGTCCTTGGAATTCTTCGGACTCGAGAATTGTATGCTAAATTTACAAAATGCGAGTTTTGGTTGAATTCTGTAACTTTTCTAGGCCATATTATCTCAGCTGACGGCATCCGAGTGGATACTCAGAAAATTGAGGCTGTGAAGACTTGGCCAAGGCCTACAACATCTAAGGAGGTCCGTTGCTTTCTGGTAGCAGGCTATTACAGAAGATTTGTGAAAAGATTTTCTTCTATTTCAACACCATTGATGAGCTAACCCAGAAATCAGTAAAATCTCAATGGATCGATTCTTGTGAGCGCAGTTTTCAGGAATTAAAGGATAGATTGACTTCAGCCCCAGTCCTGACAGTTCCAGAGGGATCAGAGAGATATGCTGTTTAATGTGATGCCTTCGGTGTTGGGTTGGACTGTGTGTTGATGCAGCACCGTAGGGTTATTGCCTATGCTTCCAGGTTGTTGCGGAAACATGAGAAGAATTATCCCACCCATGATCTTGAATTAGCTGTGGTTATTCATGCACTAATGATGTGGAGACATTATTTGTATGGTGTTCATGTTAATATTTATACCGATCACAAGAGTCTCCAGTACATTTTCAACCAAAAGGAGTTAAACCTACGATAGAGGCGATGGTTCTCTATTGAAAGACTATGATGTAAGTATCTCATACCATCCTAGAAAGGCGAATGTGGTGGCCGATGCTCTTAGCCGTAAATCTATGGGCAGTCTATGCGACGTTCAGCTAGAGAAGAAGGAATTAGTCTGTGTGCTCCACCAGCTTGGTAGCCTAGGAGTTCGCTTAATGGACTCGGGCAATGCAGGAGTTGCTTTGCATAATCCAGCTATTTCATCCCTAGACATGGAAACGAAAAAGCGCCAATATGAAGACCCCAAGTTGAGTTATTACGGAGATACACTTCCCTAGAAAGAGAAGTAACCATTTTAGATTTCTGCAGATGGGATTCTTAGGTATCTAGGCAGGCTATGTGTCCTAGATATTGCAGGACTACATCGTCAGATTCTGGAAGAAGCCTATTACTCTCGCTATTTCGTTCATCCAAAAGCGACAAAGATGTACCAAGATCTCAAGTCAATGTATTGAGGGGTCGAAGGACTTGGGTTAGAGAAGAAAGTAGAATACGAGTTCAAATATGAAGAAAATGGAGAAAATGGTATTTTGAGTAGTAAGTTAATGTGAATTATGATTCTTAAGTATGAGATGTGTATAATCTTGTTATAAATAATGCTAATGACATTGAGGAAGTGTCATGTTATGAATAAATATGATGTTGTATTATAGTTATGGTTATGGATGATTTTGAAGGTGGATTTGAGAAGTAAACAATGTTTAACTTAAAGAATATATTGATTAGGATTTTATGGGTGTTCTTATTGATGTTTGGGAGTTGTCTTATTTTATGGAAGAAGTTGTCGAAACAAAGGAAATGTCGCCCAATTTTCATTAGCTCTTAGTTGCTTTAGCTTAAGCTTAAGTATGTTTCCGGTTGTGTAATCTTAGTACAAATTCTCTTGAATGTAGAATCGTGATTTTAGAAGGAAAGCGTTTAGCCGATAATGTTGAAGAGACGTAAAGGTATGTAAGGCTAGTCCCTTCTTTCAAAGGCATGACTCCTATATTATGACTTCTTTTCTATATTCCCATGATCTTCGTACATCCTAAAATATGAAGGTTAAAGATTCTTAAGAGCTTCTTGTGAAAGAGAGATGAGATATGTTCCATGATAATGATGATGATAATGATACTATGATGAGCTTGATATTTTTATCTTCATGATTTCATTGATGTCAGTTATTGTTGTTACCTCACCTCATGATATTAGTTCCTTCAAAGTGAGGCATAGCGATGATGATTATTCCATAATGTAATCGGAGGTTACCGACCTTACGTCACTCCGATAGTGTTACAACTTTTACTTGAGCTTTTTGCATACTTCATGTTAAGTATATGATGATGATTACACCGTGCCTAGACGGCCAGGCAGCACCGCTAAGGTGGGCGGCTTACTACACCGTGTCTATAGGGCACTGTCACGACCCATCTAGGGGGCCGCGACGAGCGCCCGGTGCTAGCCCGCCCGAGCCCCCCTTGGCTTACTCTTATGCTTACATCTAGGTGAGCCATATAATTAAACACATAATTCTATTCATTCATCATACTAGTCCTATTGGACCACAATGCCTTTACATTATCATTGGCATTTGTCACACCCCAATCCTGCTAGGGTGTGACGGGCACCCGACCCTTATTTAGGGCCAAGCGAACCCGCTGACTCTTATTACACACATAATCTCTTAGGACTCTTGAATCAAATAAAAATGAAATACATAGTAAAGGCTTTCATAAACATTCTTTTCGTCGTTCTCAAATCAAATAAAATCTTTAATCATATGGAATTTGTAATATAATGCATAATGACACATCGGCTTGCAGAGCCGCTTACAAGACTGACAATCCACATACATGACTCTGTCTGCAAAGTCTCTAACATCAATTAGGAATCATAACATATGTCCTCTGACTCGGCAACACTCCGGGGAAAAACGGAGCTCGCCAATCCCGCTGGAACATTTTCTAGCAATGTCTTCTACTAATCTGTGTCTACCATCGTGGCATGAAACGCAGCCCCCGAAGAAAAGGGGTTAGTACGGAATATGTACTGAGTATGTAAAGCATGAAATACAGTAAAGAGGACCATAACAAAAAAACTGAGATTTACCAGAAACAAGTATGTCTTTTAAAAACGTCAATGCACTTGGCTTTGGAAATGAAAATCATGCATGTCATCATTATATATCATATATACATACAATGTGCCCCGGCCCTCTAGTGAGGGACGCGGTGAATAAAATCATGTATGTCAATATCATGTATCATATATGCATGTAACGTGCCCCGGCCCTCTAGTGAGGGACACGGTGAATAGAGTCACCATATGCCATCCTGGCCGCCACCTCGTCATCATATCATCATGTCATCATATCATATCATATATATATATATATATATATATATATATATATATATAACGTGCCCCGGCCCTCTAGTGAGGGACGCGGTGAACAATGCAGTGGAGTACGCACGAGAACATGCCCTGGCCCGGGACGCAGTGAAGGACGTATTGAGGCATGTACGAGCAGAGTAGTGAGAAACCATATGCACATAAATACATTTCTTAAGACTCGATAGATAAGTACATAAACCGACACTTGAAAGATCGTAAACACGTTTCGGGTCCATCCGAGTTTGCATAAGAAAGTTATGACCATCATTTACTACAGAACCTTCTACGAACGTTTTAAAGCAATCCGAGACTGTCTACGAAAGTTAGAGACATTAACACTTGTAGAACTCTTTATGCTTTGCTCGTCATGCAATCATACAATAAGCTCGACTATACTAAGCATACTCATAACAAGAAGTGAATAAGAATTGTAAACAAGCTCCGAATCAAAGAATAGGGTAACCCAAGGAGCATATCATACCTTACTTGACTCCAGGACATGCTAAAAGAAAGAAAGGCTAAGCCTTACATACCTGTTCCACCTCCTATTGGCTATGCTTATGTGTCCGAGCTCGTAAGTCTACATTTAAAATGATTCACACTAATGTTAGCATTTTCATCGTACATTTGTACCTTACTTCAAATTATACTATTTTATATTCTGCCGAAAATCGGGTAGCACCTCCCCTGTTTATGTGCCTAGCCCGAATTCTCAATTCAGCAACCAACAACAATAACAACAATACCAACATCAATCATAATGTTTCCAACTCCAAAATGCCTCATAAAACATCCCACACGCTGTTTTCCAACTTTCATAACTAATTAACTTAGTATACAATCATTTAATCACGCTTTCTTCGTAATAATCCCATATTAACACAAGTAGAAAGAGATTCATACCTTTCTCCCTTTGATATTGTTTTATCTTCACTTTTTCACCTTATTTTTATGCCACAACGCACCGCCATACGATTCTGCACCAATAACTATATGCTACTCGGACTGGAATTTGGAAATTATACTTGGTTTTGGGCTAAAAAGTTGGCTTGGGTGTTGGGAAGGCTCTCCAGATTTTTGGGAGCATTTAGGGGTGTTTTGATCTGAAAATAGGGGTTAAGCCCCTTTATATAACGTTTTAGAAGCTGCCAGAACCGACTGGAAAAGTGTTCAGCGCGTTCGCGCTGGCCTTTTTTTTTGCCTGGACCTTCGTGCAGTAAAACGGTCATAACTCTTGATCCCGATATCTTGTGAGGGCCCACGACCTATGTTTGGAAAGCTAAATCAATTATCTACAACTTTAGTTCTTGGTACCTTTCCAAATTCCAAACTTATAATATCGTTTTTGCCCCTCGAATTCAGATCACCTGAAAATGCTTCCTTAAATCGTCCTTTTGGAGGGCTTACACTCATTTTTGGCTTATGGGTCCTTCTTAGGACTTTCTCAACTTTCCATGTACTACTCATATGTCTCTTCATATGTCTTTTATAACACTCCGACGTGTGGGCCCCACTTGGCGAGCAATAATGAGAACTTCTTAGTAAGCGCCATATGAACCAATTCACCTCATATGGTCTCCAAATGTCACGTATAGGTTGTTATTACCTTCTTATAGTATGGCCATAATCCTGAACCTGGTCCTCAAACTTTTTTTCAGCGCGTTCGCGCTGTTTTGGGCCCTTGGCCTTCTGCGCGTTCACGCCACTCCTTGGCGCGTTCGCGCAGACCAATTTCCTAGTCTGCCAGTCCAGCTTGTTTCGTCCATATCTCCTTACCCCGATGTCCGATTGAGGAGCCATTTGTTCCGTTGGAAACCAGACTTCCCGAGCTTCAATTTAGACCTTTTCTTTACTTAAAAACTCTTTATATACTGAAACATATTATTCCTTCCATTTAGACCAAAATTTTCGTATCATACCCTTCTTAACTTTCCTTTAAAGCCTCGGAAGCTTAATCTCCTTAATCCTCGCGTAACTTTACTCTTCCTTTGGCCCATACCAAGCCGTCTACAATTTTGGTAACGCGAATTTATTTTTTCTGTGGTGTAACATCCTTCCCCCCTTATGAACATTCGTCCTCGAATGTTCAAACTAGTCTTGTAGTCTGTCCATAATCCTATTCTCGGGTACATCCCGTTATCGGATCATTCTTCCTTTAGTGCGGTTATACCATAATAAGCATGTTTGTTACTTCAATATCTTCGCGTAACTTTACTCTTCCTTTGGCCCATACCAAGCCGTCTACAGTTTTGGTAACGCGAATTTTTTTTTCCGAGGTGTAACAGCATCTATGCCACACCAATGTACATAAGCCAACAAGGCTATCAAAATGATATACAAAATAAAGGCCGACAAGGCCAGACATATCTAACCATATACACGTGTCTACGAGCCTCTAAGGAGAGTATAACATATCATATGGGCGGGACAGGACCCCGCTATGCTCATAATTATGTACACAAAAGAATAAGTACCCAAAAGCTATAGCTCCGAATGAAGTGGAGCTTTGCTATGTAGTCTCTGAGAATGTGGTTATGGATCAAGACTGTCTTCCTGTGCAACTGCGGGCATGACGCAGCGTCCACAAACAAAAGGACGTCAGTACGAAGAATGTACTAAGCATGTAAAGCATGATCAATATCAACATAGAAACATAATGAACAACATGGGGAATAGCACAAGATGGGAGATGGTAATATCATCATCATAGGCACTTACTTGCCTTACATAGGATCTTTCCACTTCTACATACATCCATATCGGTATCCATTCCATATCTGTACTCGTATTCGTATACATACCCTTATTCGCATTCATCTCAAACTATGTTCGTATTCATACTCATATCCATATCATATACATAATTATATCATATACATTGCATTTACGTAGCATACCCGACCATGCATGATCGGTGCTTCATACATACTTGGCCAGCCAAGGCTCAAGGTGGCACATACCTGGCCCTACCAAGGCATCAGGGTTATCCGTACCATCTGCAAAGGTGTGCGCACATCACGTAATCATACACATACTTATTTACATATCTTACCCAGCCTCATTAGCTCGGGGTTCCATAATAGTCATATGTAGATACATATACATAATAGCTCATAAGCACCTTTACTATTTACATCATTATCATAATCGTCATCAACATCATTATTACTATTATCGTCATTCATCACGTTTATCTTTATAGGCTTACTCGTCATACGAGGGATTTAGTACAATCGTGGCGTATCAAGAATCGTGAGCTTACTAGCTCGGAAGATCAAATCATGTGAAGGATATCATAGTCTCATAGAAGATTTAGATATTTGGCCAAAGAACCATGCCTTATGAAAGAAGGGTTAGCCTTACATACCTTTCTGTTGAACTATTCTACACTTGCACGTTCTCCTTCGACGATCGCGTTTCTACCTTCATTAAAGTCATACTATCATTACAATCGATAGCTAGCATATATGACTAAAACTAGGGAAAATCGGACAGCATCTCCTTTACTTATACGACATTCCTCCATAACGTATATCAACTCCCAAACGTCAATAATACATTCGCAATGCCATAAGAATAGTCATTATTCATCCACATTATCCACATTTCTTAATTTATATTCAATCACCCATATCCATGGCTATATCACATGACTATGTCCATTCACGTACATTTCTCATCTCATATTCGCAACATCATTTATAACATATTTATATCATAACACATCCAAGACTCATAACTCAATTCAAGCTATTTCTTAAAATGGCACTATTCCACATTCATGACCCATTTTTCTATACCCTTTTACAATCCAAGTATTCCAACTCTCAAATACCTTAAACAACATAGAAATACCATGAATCTTACCTTAGATGTTGTAGGAACAAGCCTTGGTTGATAATACTCCACTTGAGCAAAAACCCTGGTTCACCTCCAATGAGATTTCTTGACTTGTATGATCTTTAATGGGTTTTCTTACACTTGATTCACTTGGTTTATGTTTTTGATCACTAATAATCCTTGAATTCCTGTGGAATAAATGTATAGAGATGTTTTAGAGAGAAGGGATGAAATGTGGAAATGAAATAATAAACTTGGTCCCCTTTTTAATTGTTATAGCCCGTATTTTGTACGTTCGGACAATCCAAGATAAATATGAGAAGTTAAGGGCAAGGCTATATTTTGATCTTGTTTAATACACAAATTGTTTATGAATATTATTTATGAATGTTATTGGTATAGAACTATTGAGAAAGGCTAAGGGTAAAAAGAGAAATTCGCAAAATGATTCATGGTAATATTGTGGAAAGGCTAGGGGAAAAATGGGAATTTCATAACAATTCAAGAAAGTTCTTGAATGGACCATTGTGGCCGTGTGGCTTAAGGGAGTGGGTCCCACCCATGGCCATGTGTTCATATTCTTATTTGTAGGAGCCTTATATATATATATATATATATATATATATATATATATATATACATATACATAAGTGGTCAAATAAGACATATTCATCCTTCCAAATCAAGAAACTTCAAGAAAGAAAGAAAAGAAGAAGAAGAGAAGGGCATTCGGCCCTAGCCAAGAAAATTGGCTCCATGGAAATTGATCAAGAAAAATTATTTCTCCTTGTATTCCAAGCAATTGGAAGGTCCTCTTCAACATGGAATGGTTGTTGGAGCAAGCCAAGCATTCATTTGGGTGATTTACATACCCTAGTCAAGTAAGAAGACAAGTGGAGGAAGGTAAGGTTCAATCTTCTTTTATATATGTTATGGATGGTTTATGCATGTTGTTGTATGTAGAAATGGATGGAATTCATGAAATATGTATGTGTATGGATGTGGCTGAATAGGGGTTGAATTGGTGAGATGTGATGAATTGATTTTACTTAGTATTTTAATTGTTGTTATGGTAGATTCTATGATGTAAAATGAGGATTTAATGGTTGGAAATGAAGTTGTAATCGTTTGTGGATTATGGAAGAAGTTAATGTGATATTAGTATGGTTCCTTATAATTATAAGAATAGTGTTGCTAATGTGTAGGTTGTAAATATAATTCATGAATTTGAAAGTGAGACATGTGTTTGGAAGATTGTAAGTTGGGTTGTTGTGATTGAATTTGAAAGAAGGAAATGTGTCGCTATTGTTTTTGTTGAATTTGGAAGGTTTCGGGTGAAGTAGTATGTTGAATGGGTTGTTTTGAATATTATGTGAATTGCTTGAAGTATTCTTGAACCATGTTAGAATTATTTCGGATTAATACTTGAATGTGGGATCATTGGTGTTAACTTGACTATATGTGATTAAATTGGATATAAATGAAAGGTCGTTGAATTATGTGACAAGGGTTGTTAATGTTAGAATATATTTGGGATTGATTGTTGAAGTTGTTAGTGTGATTGTTGGTAATGTTGTTGATAATTTGGCCGAGTTGAATTCTCGGATTGTTGATTGTTGATTTGACCGAGTTAGATTCTCGGGGGTGGTGTATTTACAAGGGAGATGCTGCCGAAATTTCGGCAGATTATAAACGAATTCATTTGAAAGACTAAGACAAGTATATGTCGATGAGTCTAATGATTATGTCAATTCTCTTGAATGTAGACTAGCAAGTTTGGACAAATAAGCGTAGCTAATTGGACGTGGGACAGGTATGTAAGGCTTACCCTTTCTTTCTTTTGGCATGATCCTTATGAAACGAGCAAATGACGTATATGTATGATTTCAAAGAAATTCCTATTCTTAGAGCCACTAGGATGGCTAATATTCTTGACTTCCATAAGCTATTTCATATAATTTTGATGCGTATCTATGATGTCCGAAGATCTATCTGATATGTTTCCGAATGGCATTCGAAAGATAATTGATATGACTAAAGTTTTGATTTTCAAATGCTAGCACGTTCGATTATTCCAGTGAGTCTTTGATATATTTTGATACGTACACATGGTTCCAAAAGCTCTATTTGATCTGATCCATAATGATATCCGAAAGGTACTTGATATGATTGTTACTTTGATTTTCCAAAAATGGCTTCTGAAATGTTCATAGAAGGTTCTGTACTTCAAACGCTCATAACTTTCTTATACTAAGTCGGATTGACCCGAAACTTGTTTCTGAGCCTTCAGGTGTCGGTAAGCATACTTATCTATTGAGTCTTGATTTATATGCATATAGTTTCTCACTACTCTGCTCGTGCACGCCTCAATATGTCTTTCACCGAGTCCCGGGCCGGGTATGTTATCGTGCGCACTCCACTGCATTGTTCACCGAGTCCCTCACTAGAGGGCCGGGTACGGTATATGTATATGATGATATGATGAGATGATGATATGTTATGGTGGCCAGGAGGGCATATGATGATTTTATTCACCGAGTCCCTCACTAGAGGGCCAGGTACGATATGTATATGTTATATGATGTTCAAATGCATGACTCTATCTACCGAGTCCGTTAATGGGTCGGGTACGGTATGACTTCATTCACCGAGTCCCTCACTAGAGGGCCGGGTACGGTATATATATATGTATATGTATGTGTATGCACGAGGATATGAAAGTATGATGACGTGATCTTATCCACCGAGTCCCATAACGGGCCGGGTACGCTATATGATGATGATATGTATGATCAATGCTTTAAAGGCAAGAGTTTTGGTATTCTGGACATTGTATACGTTTCTGCACCCCTTATATCAATTATACTTCTTTTACTGTGATTCTTGCCTTACATGCTCAGTACATATTCCGTACTGACCCCCTTTCTTTCGCGGGCTGCGTTTCATGCCGCGCAGGTACACCTAGATGAGTTGAAGCTATTATAGAAGATGTTCCAGCGGAGTTGGCAAGCTCCACTTACTCCTGGAGTGCTGCCGAGTAAGAGTATATGTGCTATGATGTCTGATTAATGTTAGAGACTTTGCAGACCGGGTCATGGGTATAGAATGTCAGTTCTGTAAGCGGCTCCATCAGCCGATGTGTCATTTTGTGTTATGATATGAATTCCATATGATTATAGATTTTGTTTGATTTGAGAACAGTGGAAAAGAATATTTCTGAAAGCCTTACTATGTATTTCATGTTTATTTGATTTAAAGGTCCAAAAAGATTATGTGTGTATTAAGAGTCAGAGGGTTCACTCGGCTCTAAGTAAGGGTCGGGTGCCAATCACACCCTAGCGAGATTAGGGTGTGACATTAATAACCCAAAATCTGATCTGAAATGAACATTCGTCGAAAGTGCACAGTGGTCATAAACCCAGTTTACGGGCCATATTCTAGTTTACGGTCCGTATTCTGTGGGCGTATTTAAGCATAACAGAACCAGAAAGTCAGGCTGAGACATGGTGATTTACGAACACAGTTTACGGGCCGTATTTCAGTTTACGGTCCGTATTTCAAGTCGTCTTTAACCATTCAAGCATTTGACAGAAAGTTGAAGTTTTGGAAGTTGAAATACGACATGGCAGTTTAAGGGCCGTAAACCATTTTACGGTCCGTATTCCATTTTACGTTCAACTGGCCAAAGTGCAAATCTGCAACCTTCCACATTCTGAGAACATATAGTTAATCATTATGGAGCATAACTTATCTCTTATTGCAATTGCCTTTGGAATCTTACTTAGGGTCGTCAAATGTCGTTCCCTTCTTATTAAAACATCGTATACACTATGCCCTTTGTTAGCCTATCCACTGTATGTTCGCGGGGAAATTTTCAAGGTGTAACATTCTTCCCCCCTTTTGGAACATTCGTCCTCGAATGTTAAACACTCGGGATCCTGCAAAAATTTTGCCAGAGTTTCCCCTGCAATTTGGCACTACCAACCTGTCACAACAACCCATAATATCCTCGCCTCAGAGGGCTACGTCACAATATTAACATATCTATGGCTACACATGACCAAAAGCATGAAAATGAAGTCATACATACCTTATGATCTTGATATCTCGTCTTGGATCTCTTCCAAGGGCTGAAATAAATGCGGGTTTCTCGATCGCATACTTGCTTCCGCTTCCCATGTCATTTCCTCTCGCTTACTGCTTCTCCATAGAACCTTAACTGAGGCCACCTCTTTGTTTCTAAGCCTCCGTACTTGCCTATCTAGGATGGCAATGGGCACTTTTTCATAAGTCAACTTTTCTGTCACTTGTACATCGCTTATTGGCACGATCTTAGTAGTATCTCCAACACATTTCCGAAGCATCTAAACATGAAAAAATGGAGGGACTAACTCCAAATCCGGAGGTAAATCTAATTCGTAGGCCACTTTGCTCACTTTGCGCACAATCTCATAAGGCCCAACGTATCGGGGACTAAGCTTCCCCTTTTTGCGGAATCTCATTACACCCTTCATTGGTGACACTTTCAAGAATACCCAATCTTTCACTTGGAACTCTAAGTCTCTTCGACGATTATTCGCATAGGACTTTTGATGACTTTGGGCTGCTAATAACCGATCTTGTATGAGCTTGACTTTCTCTATGGCTTGCTAGACCAAGTCTGGCCCTATCAGTCTAGCCTCTCTTGTTTCAAACCACCCAATTGGGGATCTACACTTTCGCCCATATAAAGCTTCATACGGTGCCATTTGAATACTAGAATGATAACTGTTATTGTAAGAAAATTCAATGAGTGGGAAATGGTCATCCCAATTTCCTCCAAAATCTATCATACATGCCCGCAACATATCTTCAAGAGTTTGAATGGTACGCTCGGCTTGTCCATCAGTCTGCGGGTGAAATGCCGTACTAAGGCTCACTTAGGTCCCTAGACCCTCTTGGAAAGACTTCCAAAAGTTGGCTGTAAACTGAGTTCCTCTGTCTGAGACGATAGATGCTGGAACACCATGGAGTCTCACTATCTCTTTAATATAAAGCCTTGCATAATCTTCTGCCACATACGTCGTTCTGACTGGTAAGAAATGAGCTGACTTAGTGAGTCTATCCACAATCACCCATATGGAATCATACTTACGTCGAGAACGGGGTAAACCTGAAATGAAGTCCATGTTAATCACTTCCCACTTCCAAGTTGGGCTTTCTATAGCTTGCAACAATCCACCCGGCTTTTGGTGCTCGATTTTCACATGTTGACAATTGGGACATTGAGCTACGAATTCCGCTATATCTTTCTTCATTCCATTCCACCAATATATAGACTTAAGGTCACGATACATTTTCGTCGCTCTGGGGTGAACAGAATAACGGGAACAATGAGCTTTTCTCAATATCTGGTGGCGTAAACCTGCCACATCAGGAACGCATAATCTACCTCGACATCGGAGAAATCCGTATCCTGAAAGCTCAAACGATGACTCCTCTTTCTGAGGAAGTGTATCTCTGTAATGCCTTAACATGGAATCTTCGTATTGTCGCTCTTTCACTTCTGCTACTAGGGATGAGACTGCTGAATTCTGGATAGTAGCTCCCTGGCTACCTGAGTCCATTACTCGAACTCCTAGACTAGCTAGCTGCTGAAGCTCACGGGCCATTTCTCTCTTCTCGGGTTGTACATCACACAAACTTCCCATAGATCTGCAGCTAAGAGCATCAGCCACAACATTTGCCTTTCCGGGGTGATATAAGATATCAACATCATATTCTTTTAGCAATTCCAAAAACCATCGCTGCCGCAAATTCAACTCTTTCTGTTTTAAGATCTACTGAAGACTCTTATGATCTGTATAAATATCCACATGGACACTATATAAATAATGTCTCCATATCTTTAATGCATGAACCACTGCAGCCAATTCTAGATCATGGGTTGGATAATTTTTCTCATGTTTTCGTAATTGCCTTGAAGCATACGCGATTACTTTACCATGTTGCATCAATACACAGCCTAGCCCAATGACTGAAGCATCGCAATAGACAACATATCCTTCCAATCCCTCTGGAAGTGTCAAAACTGGGGCGGAAGTCAATCTACCTTTCAACTCTTGGAAGCTACGTTCACAAGCATCTGTCCATTGAAACTTTGCCGATTTCTGGGTCAACTTTGTGAGTGGTGCAGAAATAGAAGAAAACCTTCAACGAATCTCCTGTAATAACCTGCTAAGCCTAGAAAGCTACGAACCTCCATAGGAGTCGTGGGCCTTGGCCAAGTCTTCACGGCCTCAATCTTTTGACTATCCACTCGAATACCATCGGCTGCCACAATATGCCCTAGAAATGCTACCGAGTTCCACCAAAACTCGCATTTGGAAAACTTTGCAAACAACTCTCGAGTTCGAAGAACTCTAAGGATAGTACGCAAATGATCCGCATGTTCTGCCTCGGATCTACAATACACCAAGATATCATTGATGAATACAATCACAAATAAATCCAGAAAGGGCCTGACCATATTGTTCATCAAATCCATAAACACTGCTGGTGCATTAGTTAGCCCAAATGACATTACCCGGAACTCAAAATGACCATATCTTGTTCTGAAAGCTGTCTTAGGGGTATCTTTCTCCCTAACTCTCACTTGGTGATACCCGAACCTCAAATTGATCTTTGAAAACCATTTGACGCCTTGCAATTGATCAAATAAGTCATCAATCCTCGGGAGAGGATACTTGTTCTTAATCGTCACCTTATTCAATTGATGGTAATCAATGCACATTCTCAAGGAGCCGCCTTTCTTTCGGACGAACAATACGGGTGCTCCCCACGGGGATGAACTAGGCCTAATAAAGCCTTTTTCAAGCAAGTCTTTCAATTGCTCCTTCAACTCTTTAAATTCTGCGGGAGCCATTCTATAAGGAGGAATAGATATAGGCTTAGTGCCTGGCAACACATCAATGGAAAAATCAATGTCCCGCTCGGGAGGAAGGCCGAGAATTTTTTCCGGGAACACATCCGGAAATTCGTTTACTACAGGAACTGACTGAAGAGTCGGCGATTTAGCTTCTACATCTTGAACCCGGACTAGATGGTAAATGCAACCTTACATGATCATTTTCCTTGCCTTTAGATAGGAAATAAACCTACCTTTTGGTGACGCCGTATTTCCTTTCCATTCTAAAACTGGTTCTCCTGGAAATTGAAAACGAACCATTTTCATCCTACAATCGACATTGGCGTAGCAAGAAGCCAACAAATCCATGCCCATAATAACATCAAAATCCACCATTTCTAACTCGTGTAAGTCAATCATGGTACGATGATCACAAATCACAACTACACAATTTTTATATACTCGGCTTGCTATTACTGATTCACCAACGGGCGTAGACACCTCAAAATGTTTGATCGACTCCGGTTCAACTCTAAATCGACCCGCAATATATGGAGTAACATATGACAATGTGGAACCCGGATCAATCAAAGCATATACATCTTGAGAGAATACCGATAATATACCTGTGACCATGTCAGGAGAAGACTCAAGATCTTGGCGTCTAGCCAAAGCATAAACACGGTGCTGAGGACCGCTAGAACTGGGAACTCTCCCTCTGCCTCTACCATGGCCGACTTGCGCATGTGAACCTGGCTCCATAGGGCGTACATACGCTGAAGACCCGGCTACCGACCCTGAGGGCTGGGTCCTACCTCTACCATGAATTGAGGGGCAATCACCCATGATATGGCCTGGTCGACCACATGAATAGCAAACATCTAAACTCAATCGGCATCGACCCCAATGCAACTTCCCAAACTGGGAACATCGTAGTACGGGTGGCCTGGTCTGACCCGAATCGTCTCTAAACTGAGACCCCGAATAACTCTGACTCGGCCCGGAACGAATAGATCTATTGAATCTTTGGCCGGAAAACCGGGGAGGTGCACTAGTCATAGAATAGCCTGAGTGCCTGGGAAATTGTTGTCGGTGCCCACCTTTGAACACACTCATCGGACCTGAAGATCGGGCCCTCTTGCGGTGTCCCCTATCATGCTCGCGTTCACTTCTCTGCTGTTGTAAACTTTCTTCTAAGTTCTGAGTATGAGCCTGAATGCGTGCAATATCCATATTGTCCTGAAGGGAGACTATACTCTAGAGCACTCATGCTACCTTGCCTCAAATTTAAGAACTTATCGGCTCTAGCTTGCCGAACTTCTGGAGGCATATAATGTCGGAGGAAGGCATCAACAAACTCTTGCCATACCAGGGGAGGTGCATTGGCCCCACGTGAAGCCATCCAAATAGTGTACCATTGGATCGAGACATCTCTCAATCTATACGACGCTAACTCCACCGATTCGGTGTCCGAAGCATGTATCAAACGAAGCGTCCTCAACATACCATCAATGAAGTCTTGAGGGTCCTCCTCTGGCTTTGACCCAAAGAATTCCGGAGGGTTCAAAGTAATAAAGTCACGGGCCCTTGCACTAACAGCCCTATCACCTTTCCCTATACTCTGCCGCTGAGTCTGAGCAGCAACCAACTGAGTAAGCAAATGTATTGCCTCTTTCATATCTTGGCCTGAAGCATCCGGTGGAGGAGCTGGAGGTGCTGGAGCCGGGGCTGAGGCTCCCTCGTGCTCCTCTAATATAGGTACTGAACGGGAGGACTGAGATTGAGCCGCACTCTGGGACTCACTTTTCTCTACTACCGGTAGCGGTGCTCTTTCAGCCCGCTTTTCTGCCACCGTCTTGCCCTTTTGTGCTGCTGTAGCCTTTCTCTTTGCAGGCATTTCTGAAATACACAACACACGGTTAAGGGACAAGAATTTCTTATATCATAGCTCTATTGCACGATTCTTATGAAGAAAGAAGGTCATTTATTCCTAAAATGTCCACAGCTTCTTGTTTATAAGTGTGGCGCGCAACACACCCATAACCAAGACTCTACTAGACACGACTCGTAGACACACCCTAGGACTGAACTGCTCTGATACCACTTTTGTCACGACCCAAATAGAGGGCCATGATGGACACTCGGAGCTAGCATACCGCGTACCACCTATCAGACTTATCATCAAACTCAACCTGGACATACACCATTCTCGACGAGAATGGTGTATGTCCAGGTTGAGTTTGATGATAAGTCTGATAGGTGGTACGCGGTATGCTAGCTCCGAGTGTCCATCATGGCCCTCTATTTGGGTCGTGACAAAAGTGGTATCAAAGCAGTTCTGTCCTAGGGTGTGTCTTCGAGCCGTGTCCAGTAGTTTCGTTTATGATGTGAAGCGTGCCACAATTATAAGCAAGAGGCTGCGGGGCATTTAGGAATAATGACTGTCCTTCTTCTTCGTAGATCGTGCGATAGAGCTATATTATAAGATTTCTCTTTTCCCTAATTGTGTGTTATGATTTTAGCGATGCCAATGAAGAGGAAAGTGTCACGACCCAACCCCGTAGGCCGTGACTAGTGCCCGAGCTGGACACTCGTATACGTACCTGTTAGCTATAATCAACCCAAAACTAACATAATATAGAAACTTGTAAAGCAAAACGTCGTCTCAGAACTGTCACACATATATATATCATGGTAACTTGTCTCCTGAGGAGTCACAGTCAATCAAGCATGACATAATACGCAAGCTGACAAGGCTGCCACTACATACGGGAACATCCCAAAACACCTATGCACGCCGACAAGGCTGCCACTACGTATGGGAACGTCCCAAGTATAAGTCATGCTAACACAGCCAAACAACATCTATACACAACCCACACATATGTCTACAGACCTCTAAGAGTATCAACAGTGATATATGACGGGACAGGGCCCCGCCGTACTCCTGGATAAACATATATATATATACATCAAAAGGATCTTTACCAAAAGTCTAGGCTCTGAATCAATGGAGCACTCCAAGACAGCTGAGTAAAAGTCCTAAGCTGGAGGATCACCAAAGCGAGTATCTGTACCTGCGGGCATGAAACGCAGCCCCCCCTCCCCCCCCCCCCCCCCGAAGAAAGGGGTCAGTACGAGATATGTACTGAGTATATAAAGCATGAATTACATTAAGGAAGACCATAACTGAAGTATAGATTCCAGGAGACAAGTATGATAATCAAGAAATCACTGTACCTGTGCCTTATGAAACAAAATCATACATATCATTATCATATACCATACCCGACCCATTATGGGACTCAGTGAATAAATTCGTGTACACGTATACCATACCCGGCCCATCATGGGACTCGGTACCATAATCATATCATCATATACATGTACCGTACCCGGCCCCTCTAGTAAGGGACTCGGTGAATAATGCAGTGACACTGTGCACGATAACATACCCGGCCCGGGACTCAGTGAATGATACAAAAATAGTATGCATGAGTAGAATATCATGAGCAACCATATGCAACTAAATCATCATCTGAGACTCAATGGAATAAAAAGAGTAATTAACACTCGAGTATCAAAGGCGATAGTCATATTGACTACCCTTTAAATGTCACTATGGACTAATCAAATAGAGCCTTAGGAATCATAGACATATATCAAGATAATATGAAATAGCTTATGGAAGTCAAGGACATTAGTCATCGTAGAGTTTCTGAGGATAGGAGCTTATATATATCGACTATTATCCAACGTATGGAAAACTTGAGAGGCAAGTTCAGTTATTTTAAGAGTTCTAACATCAAGAAGTGAATAAGAATCATGGATCACACTCGAACTTATGAATAGAGTTACCCCAAAGCTCATATCATACGTGTTACACCCCGTAAGAGTCCGTGCTATTTTAATTAAGACAAGAAAGAATGAGTTAAGAAAGTTCAAGGAAAGTTAATCGAGTTAGTAAGAATATCGTTATATATATATAGTTGCCTTAACTATCCCGAGGTGACATCGTAACCTAAAGGATTTGAAATCGCGTTATGAGCGTATATGAGGGAATGTGAGTGCCCTTTTAAAGTATTTGAGATTATTAGTAATGATATAGAAGATGGATAAAAGATATGAATATATTTTTGCGATTGGAGTTTCGTTGAAGCTTCGTAAGTTCTCTAGTTACGTTTAAGGTTATTGTGATTCTCCGGACCCTTCGAGATGTGTATGGATTGTTATGTATGTATATGAGTATGTATATGTATGTATAAGAGGTTACTGTCACGACCCGGCTAGGGGCTGCGACGAGCACCCGGTGCTACCCCACCCGAGCACCCCCTCATCGTACATTACATAACATCTAGGTGAACCATAAGTCAATTCGTGCTTTTCTTATCGTTAATCATATTGATCCCATTAGACGACCAACATCATTTAACATCTCATAGGCATCTGTGCCACATCATAAGTACAAGGCCGACGTGGCTAACAAAAGATATACAAAACATGGGCCGACATGGCCGAACATCTCTACCCACATACACATGACTACGAGCCTCTAAGAGTATGACATATCGTATGAGCGGGACAGGACCCCGCTATGCCCATAATTATATACACAAAAGAATAAGTACCCAAAAGCTACGACTCCGAAAGAAATGGAGCTCTGCTATGCAATCTCTGAATAAGCAGCTATGGATCAGGTCTGTCTCCCTGTGCACCTGCGGGCATGACGCAGCGTCCACAAACAAAAGGACGTCAGTACGAAGAATGTACTGAGTATGTAAAGCATGATCAACATCGATATATAAGCATAATGAACAACATATGAAATAGCATAGGAGGGGAGACAATAATATCATCGTCATAGTAGTTACCTGCCTTTCGTAGGACTTTCCATTTTTCATACGTATTAGTACACCTACGTCATCATCCGTATCCCATAATAGTACTCGTACCATACTTGTGCTCATATTCGTATACATGTCCTTATTCGTATTCTTATACATAGTCTTATCACATTCATATACATAGCATTTACATAGCATACCCGACCTCATAGGATCGGTGTCTTATACATGCTTGGCCAACCAAGGCTCAAGGTCATACATACCTGGCCCTACCAAGGAATCAGGGTTATCCGTACCATCTGCAGAGGTGTGCGCGCGTTTCGTAATCGTATACATACTTTATACATAGTCATATACATATAGTCTTACCCGGCATCATAAGCTCGGGGTCTTATCATAGCCCTTCATAGGCATACATATACATATATCATAGCTCGTAAGCATCTCTAATCTCATTTTACTCTCATCATCATTACTATCCTCATCGTTATCGTTACATCTACATTATAGACTTACTCGTCATACGAGGAACATAGTATAATCATAGTACATATCAAGGGTCGTGAGCTTATGAGCTCGGAATGTCAACCATGTGAAGACAACATACTTATATAGAGGAATTAGGAATTTGGCCAAGAGCCATGCCTTATGAAAGAAGGGTTAGCCTTACATACCTTTCCGTCGAACTATTCTACACTTGCACGTTCCCTTCCAATGCTAGCGTTTATACCTTCATTAATATCATCATAACAATGGCCATTAGTCATTCACATTATCCACATTATCTAGATTCCTCAATTTGCCTCTAATTCACCCACATTCATGGTCATAACACCCATCTTCGTCCATTCATCTAAAGTGTTTAGTTCAAGATCTTAATACCATTTATAACACATTCATATCACAACACAACAACATTCATAACTCAATTCAAACTATTTCTCAAAATGTCAGTATTCATCATTCATGACCTAGTTGACCACATTTTCTACAATCCATGTATTTTAATTCTCCAATACCTTAAATATCTTGTAAAAATCATGAATCTTACCTTAGAAGTTGTAGGAACAAGCTTTGGTTGATAATACTCCTCTTTGAGCAAAATCCTAGTTTTTCTCCATTTGGATTCTTTTGACTTGGATGATCCTTGATGATTCCCTTATCCTTGATTCACTTGTCTTAGTGTTATTGATGGCTTATAATCCTTGAAAACGCATATAATAAATGTAGAGAGAAGTGGTGTAATGTTGTAAAGAAATAAAATAAGTGTTGATCCTCATATTTAATGACTTGTGAAATCTGTGCTGGGTGAACAGTGGTCGTCCATGGAGGTTTACGGACCGTATTCCACTATACGGCTCGTCCTCCATGGGCATATTTAGCCATTTCTAGAACCAGAAGCTAGGATGCCTTCATGGTGGTTTACGACCATGGTTTACGGGCCTGAAATCACTTTACGGTCTGTCCACCAGGTCGTATTTAACCATTTCCTCGGCTCGCAGAAAGTCGAAGCCTTGCATGGTAGTTTACGACTGCCAGTTTACGGACCGTATTGCACTTTACGGTCCGTATTTTGCAATATACGACCACTGGGCAGTTGCAATTCTGCAACTTCCCATTTTTCTTAGACTTCTCATTTTTAATCACCCCCGTCCATGCACATGCATTGCTCACCTTGTATCTCATCTTAACTTAGCCAACTTCCTCGTCTCACATCGGATACTTTCGAAATCTCGCCTAAGGTCATCAAACGCCGTTTCTTGCTCATGGACGTCATGCACTCATATTCATCACTAGTTCGTCCTCTTGAGTACCAACGAAAAAATTTCCGAGGTGTAACATCTACCCCCCTTAGGAACATTCGTCCTCGAATGTTAAAGGCTTGGGGAATTCTATAAAAATTTCCCAGATTTTCCTCTGTAATGTGGCACTACCACCCTGTCACAACTACCCACAATAACAATGCCTCACAAGGCAATAATACAACAACACTAGAAATTTGGCCACACACGACCTGAATGTATAAAAGGGAAAACATGCATACCTTATGATATTGACGTCTCATCTTGGACTTCTTCCAAGGGCCAAAATAAATGTGGGTATTTGGATCGCATATTCTCTTCCGTTTCCCATGTCATTTCCTCTCGATTGTTATTTCTCCACAGAACTTTAATTGAGGCCACTTCTTTGTTTCTAAGCCTCCGTACTTGCCTATCTAATATGGCAATGGGTATTTCATCATAAGTTAACTTTTCTGTCACTTGAATATCATTCACTGGGACGATCCTCGTAGGATCGCCAACACATTTTCGAAGCATCGAGACATGAAAAACTGGATGGACTGACTCCAAATCTGGAGGTAGATCTAGCTCATAGGCCACTTTGCCTATTTTGCGCACAATTTCGTATAGCCCAATATACCGGGGACTGAGCTTCCCCTTTTTGCCAAATCTCATCACGGCCTTCATCGGCGACACTTTCAAAAATACCCAATCTTTCACTTCAAATTCTAAGTCTCTTCGACGATTATCCGCATAGGACTTCTGACGACTTTGAGCCGCTAGCAACCAATCTTGTATGAGCTTAACTTTCTCTATTGCTTGCTGGACCAAGTCTGGCCCTATCAACTTAGCTTCTCCGGTTTCAAACCACCCAATTGGGGATCTACACTTTCGCCCATATAGAGCCTCATACGGCGCCATTTGGATGCTAGAATGATAACTGTTATTGTAAGCAAACTCAATGAGTGGCAAATGGTCATCCCAATTTCCTCCAAAATCTATCATACATGCCCGTAACATATCTTCAAGAGTCTGAATAGTACGTTCAGCTTGCCCATCGGTCTGTGGGTGAAATGCCGTGCTTAGGTGCACTTGGGTCCCTAAACCTTCTTGGAAAGACCCCCAAAACTTGGCTGTAAACTGAGTTCCTCTATCGGAGATAATAGATACCGAAACGCCATGGAGTCTCACTATCTCTTTAAGATAAATCTTGGCATAATCTTCTGCCATATAGGTCATTCTGACCGGTAAGAAATGCGCTGACTTTGTGAGTCTATCCACGATCACGCATATAGAATCATATTTACGTCGAGAACGGGGTAACCCTGTAATGAAATCTATATTAATCACTTCCCACTTCCAAGTTGGGATTTCTATAGCTTGCAATAAGCCACCCAGCTTTTGGTGTTCTATCTTCACTTGTTGGCAATTAGGACACTGAGCTACGAATTCCGCTACGTCTTTCTTCATCCAATTCCACCAATATATAGTCTTAAGATCATGATACATTTTCGTCGCTCCGGGGTAAACGGAGTAACGGGAACAATGAGCTTCTCTCAAAATCTGATGGCGTAGACCTGCCACATCGGGAACACATAACCTGCCTCGACATCGGAGAACTCCGTCTTCCGAAATGTCGAATGATGACTCCTCCTTCTGAGGGAGTGTATCTCTGTACTGCATTAGCATGGGATCCTTATATTGTCGCTCTTTTACTTCCGCTACTAACAATGAAACTGCTGAATTCTGAATAGTAGCTCCGCTGCTACCTGAGTCCACCACTCGGACTCCTAGGCTAGCTAACTGCTGAAGATCACGCGCCATCTCTTTCTTTTCTGGTCGTGCATCACTTAGACTTCCCATCGACCCACGGCTAAGAGCATCAGCCACAACATTTGCCTTTCCGGGGTGGTACAGGATTTCAACATCATAGTCTTTTAGCAACTCTAGCCATCGTCGTTGCCGCAAATTCAACTCTTTCTGCTTGAAGATGTACTGGAGACTCTTATGATCTGTATAAATATCCACGTGGACACCATATAAGTAATGTCTCTATATCTTTAAAGAATGGACCACCGTGGCCAATTCTAAGTCATGGGTAGGATAATTCTACTCATGTTTCCGTAATTGTCTAGAAGCATACGCAATCACCTTACCATTTTGCATCAATACACAGCCTAGCCCGACGCCTGAAGTATCACAATAAATAACATATCCTTCCAATCCCTTTGGAAGTGTCAAGACTGGGGCTGAAGTCAATCGGTCTTTCAACTCTTGAAAACTACGCTCGCAAGCATCTGTCCATTGAAACTTAGCTGACTTCTGAGTCAACTTGGTGAGCGGTGCGGAAATAGAAGAGAAACCCTCAACAAATCTTCTGTAATAACCGGCTAAGCCCAAAAAGCTACGAACCTCCGTAGGGGTCGTGGGCCTTGGCCAAGTCTTCACTGCCTTAATCTTTTGGCTATCCACTCGAATACCGTCAGCTGCAACAATGTGGCCCAGAAATTCCACTGAGTTCAACCAAAACTCGCATTTGGAAAACTTCGTGAATAACTCTCGGGTTCGAAGAACTCCAAGGAAAATACGCAAGTGATCCGCATGTTCTACCTCGGATCAAGAATACACTAGGATATCATCGATGAATACAATCACGAATAGATCCAGAAAAGGCCTGAATACATTGTTCATTAAGTCCATAAACACTGCCGGTGCATTAGTTAGCCCAAACGACATTACTCGGAACTCGAAATGGCCATATCTTGTTCTGAAAGCTGTCTTAGGGATATCTTTCTCCCTAACTCTTACTTGGTGATACCCGGACCTCAAATCAATCTTTGAAAACCATTTGGCACCTTGCAATTGATCAAATAAATCATCAATCCTCGGGAGGGGATACTTGTTCTTAATTGTCACTTTATTCAATTGCCGATAATCAATGCACATTCTCAAGGAGCCATCCTTCTTCCGGACGAACAATACGGGTGCTCCCCACGGGGATGAACTAGGCCTAATGAAGCCTTTTTCAAGCAAGTCTTTTAATTGCTCCTTCAACTCTTTCAACTCTACGGGTGCCATCCTATAGGGAGGAATAGATATGGGATTAGTGTCTGGCAACACATCAATCGTAAAATCGATCTCTCACTCGGGAGGAAGGCCTGGAACCTCTTCCGGGAACACATCCGGAAATTCGTTCACTACCGGAACTGACTGAAGAGTCGGCGACTCGGCTTCTACATCTTGAACTCGCACTAGGTGATAAATGCACCCTTTCGTGATCATCTTCCTTGCCTTTAGATAGGAAATAAACCTACCTTTTGGTGATGCCGAATTTCCATTCCATTCTAAGACTGGTTCTCCCGGAAACTAGAAGCGAACCATTTTCATTCTACAATCAACATTCGCGTAGCAAGAAGCCAACCAATCCATGCCCATAATGACATCAAAATCTACCATCTTTAGTTCATGCAAGTCAGCTACAGTACGGTGGTCACATATCACGACTACACAATCTCTATACACTCGGCTAGCTATCACCGATTCGCCAACGGGCGTAGACACCTCAAAAGGTTTGATCGACTCTGGCTCGACTATAAACCGACCCGCAATATATGGAGTAACATAATACAATGTGGAGCCCGGGTCAATCAAAGCATATACATCATGAGAGAATACCGATAATATACTTGTGACTACGTCAGGAGACGACTCAAGATCTTGGCGTCCAGCCAAAGCATAAATACGGTACTGAGAACCGCTAGTACTGGGAGCTCTCCCTCTGCCTCTACCATGGCCAGCTGGCGCATGTGAACCTGGCCCCGTAGGGCATACAGATGCCGAAGATCCGGCTACCGACCCTGATGGCTGGGTCCTACCTCTACCATGCACTGAGGGGCAATCACGCATAATATGGCCTGGCCGACCACATGAATAGCAATCATCTGAACCAAATCGGCATCGACCCCAATGCATCTTCCCACACTGGGAAAACGGTGGTACGGGTGGCCTTGACTGGCCCAATTCACCTCTGAACTGAGGTCCTGTAAAACTCAGACTCGGCCCTGAACGAGCAGATCTATCAAGGCCCTGGCCTGAAAACCGTGGAGGTGGACTAGTCATAGAATAGCCTGAATGGCTGGGAAGCTGCTGTCTGTGTCCACCCCTGGACTCGCTCCTCGAACCTGAAGGTCTAGCTCTCTTGCTATGTCCCCTATCTTGCTCACGTTCATTTCTCCGCTGCTGTAGGTGTTCCTCTAATTCCTGAGCAAGTGCCTGAATGCGTGCAATATCCATGCCATCCTGAAGGGACGCAGTTAAGCATTTATCCATCAAGTGTGGCCCTAGGCCTTTCACAAATCGGTGCACCCGATCGCCTATATCTGCTACCATGGCCGAAGCATACCTGGCCAAGGAGTTAAAGCAGACACTATACTCTGTAGCACTCATGTTACCTTGCCTCAAATTCAAGAATTTATCGGCCCTAGCTCGCCGAACTTCTGGGGCATATAATGACGGAGAAAAGCGTCAACAAACTCTTGCCATACCGGTGGAGGAGAATTGGCTCCCCGCGAAGCCATCCAAACCGTATACCACTGGATTGAGACATCCCTCAATCTATAAGACGCTAGCTCCACCGATTCGGTGTCTGAAGCATGTATCAACCGGAGCGTCCTTAGCATACCATCAATAAAGTCCTGGGGATCCTCCTCCAGTTTCGACCCAAAGAATTCTGGGGGTTTCAAAGCAATGAAGTCACGGGCCCTTGCACTAACAGCTCTGTCACCATGCCCTGAACTCTGCCTCTGAGTCTGGGCCGCAACCAACTGAGTCAACAAATTAATTGCCTTTTTGACATCTTGACCCAAAGCGTTTGGTGGAGGAGCTGGAGGTGCTGGAGCTGGGGCTGAGGCTCCCTCACGCTCCTCAGTAATAGGCACTGTCTGGGAAGACTGAGATTGAGCCGCATTCTGGGACTCATCTTCCTCTACTACCGGTGGCGGTGCTCTTTCAGCCCGCTTTTCTGCCACCGTCTTGCCCTTTTGGGCTGCTGTAGCCTTTTTCTTTTTAGGCATCTCTGAAATACACAACACACGATTTAGGAACAATAATTTCTTACATCACAGCCCTATCGTACGATTCTGTGCCACATCATAAGTACAAGGACGACGTGGCTAACAAAAGATATACAAAACATGGGCCGACATGGCCGAACATCTCTACCCACATACACATGACTACGAGCCTCTAAGAGTATGACATATCGTATGAGCGGGACAGGACCCCGCTATGCCCATAATTATATACACAAAAGAATAAGTACCCAAAAGGTACGGCTCCGAAAGAAATGGAGCTCTGCTATGCAATCTCTGAATAAGCAGCTATGGATCAAGTCTGTCTCCCTGTGCACCTGCGGGCATGACGCAGCGTCCACAAACAAAAGTACGTCAGTACGAAGAATGTACTGAGTATGTAAAGCATGATCAACATCGATATATAAGCATAATGAACAACATATGAAATAGCATAGGAGGGGAGACAATAATATCATCGTCATAGTACTTACCTGCCTTTCGTAGGACTTTTCATTTTCCATACGTATTAGTACACCTACGTCGTCATCCGTATCCCATAATAGTACTCGTACCATACTTGTGCTCATATTCGTATACGTGTCCTTATTCGTATTCTTATACATAGTCTTATCACATTCATATACATAGCATTTACATAGCATACCCGACCTCATAGGATCAGTGTCTTATACATGCTTGGCCAACCAAGTCTCAAGGTCATACATACCTGGCCCTACCAAGGCATCAGGGTTATCCGTACCATCTGCAGAGGTGTGCGTGTGTTTCGTAATCGTATACATACTTTATACATAGTCATATACATATAGTCTTACCCGGCATCATAAGCTCGGGGTCTTATCATATCCCTTCATAGGCATACATATACATATATCATAGCTCGTAAGCATCTCTAATCTCATTTTACTCTCATCATCATTACTATCCTCATCCTAATCATTACATCTACATTATAGACTTACTCGTCATACGAGGAACATAGTATAATCATAGTACATATCAAGGGTCGTGAGCTTATGAGCTCGGAATGTCAACCATGTGAAGACAACATACTCATATAGAGGAATTAGGAATTTGGCCAAGAACCATGCCTTATGAAAGAAGGGTTAGCCTTACTTACCTTTCTGTCGAACTATTCTACACTTGCACGTTCCCTTCCAATGCTAGTGTTATACCTTCATTAATATCATAACAATGGCCATTAGTTATTCACCTTATCCACATTATCTAGATTCCTCAATTTGCCTATAATTCACCCACATTCATGGTCATAACACCCATCTTTGTCCATTCGTCTAAAGTGTTTAGTTCATGATCTTAATACCATTTATAACACATTCACATCACAACACAACAACATTCATAACTCAATTCAAACTATTTCTCAAAATGTCACTATTCATCATTCATGACCTAGTTGACCACATTTTCTACAATCCATGTATTTTAATTCTCCAATACCTTAAACATCTTGTACAAATCATGAATCTTACCTTAGAAGTTGTAGGAACAAGCTTTGGTTGATAATACTCCTCTTTGAGCAAAACCCTAGTTTTTCTCCATTTGGATTGTTTTGACTTGGATGATCTTTGATGATTCCCTTATCCTTGATTCACTTGTCTTAATGTTATTGATGGCTTATAATCCTTGAAAACTCATCTAATAAATGTAGAGAGAATTGGTGTAGTGTTGTAATGAAATAAAATAAGTCTTGATCCTCATATTTAATGACTTGTGAAATCTGTGCTTGGTGAACAATGGTCGTCCATGGAGGTTTACGGACCGTATTCCACTATACGGCTCGTCCTCCATGGGCGTATTTAGCCATTTCCAGAACCAGAAGCTGGGCTGCCTTCATGGTGGTTTACGACCATGGTTTACGGGCCGTAAATCACTTTACGATCCATCCACCAGGTCGTATTTAACCATTTCCTCGGCTGGCAGAAAGTCGAAGCCTTGCATGGCAGTTTACGACTACCAGTTTACGGACCGTATTGCACTTTACGGTCTGTATTTTGCAATATACGACCACTGGGCAGTTGCAATTCTGTAACTTCCCATATTTCTTAGACTTCTCATTTTTAATCACCCCCGTCCATGCACATGCATTGCTCACCTTGTATCTCATCTTAACTTAGCCAACTTCCTCGTCTCACATCGGATACTTTCGAAATCTCGCCTAAGGTCATCAAACGTCGTTTGTTGCTCATGGACGTCATGCACTCATATTCATCACTAGTTCGTCCTCTTGCGTACCAACGGAAAATTTTCCGAGGTGTAACAGTTACATGAGGGTCGGAAGAGGATTAGAAGTTAAACGAATCTGAACGAAATGAATTCGAACAACTTCAGAAAAATCTCGGACCAGATTTTTAGCCCATATTGTTGGAGGCATATCTCCTAGTATATGAGGAGTTTTAAGGTGTTTCAAAAGCCTAAAATTAAGTTCATCTAGCATAGTTTCCAACGCAACAAACCGCTCGTCAAAATGATATTTGGATAAGGACATATGGACGATGCAATTTGGGCTGGCAGGGCAGCAAGTTTGGACCCGACCCAAACACTAATGTTTCGGCCCATGAGGCCCATTAACGTTAATATATATAGCAAATTCATTTGAGGGCTGATCATTTTCAGCTAAGATCCTCCAAAATCATTAGAGAGAGAGAGAGAGAGAGAGAGAGAGAGAGAGAGAGAGAGAGAGAGAGAGAGAGCTCCTAGGCTAAGGAAGCCATTTTGATCAAAACTTGAGCCCCGAATCCCGAAGCTCATGAAGAGAAAAGCGTTGTACGTTGTGTTGCCTTCAATTTGAGCTAAATATTGGTCCTGGGGAATGAAATTTTCGTGGTTGAGCTGCTGCTAAGGTATTTATAAGATTCCTTTTATGTTATTAAAGTGTTTATTTAGAGTTTTAACGAATTAGAACGGAGAAAACAACATTATAAACTCGTTTGTTGTTTTGTTGATATTTATGGATTAGGGGCTGTTTTAATTGAAATTGATGGACTGATTTGAATTAATATTTTGGTTGTTGTAATCATAGATTATGTGATGAAAATGAAGGAATTTAAAGGTTAGAGTTGGAGTTAAAATTGTTGTGGGTTGTTGTAAGGATTATAGAGATAAGAATGTGGTTTAGTTGCATATGAATGGATGATGTGGTGTCGTGTGGATGCTGTTGTATTTCCCTGAAATTTTCGGAAAAGATTGCATGAAATAAGGTATAAGAAGTGCATATGGGCTGCTTGGAGTATTGTAAGTGTTCGTTAGGAATTTCGGGCATCGTTATGTTATAGTTGGGGGCTGTTTTGATATGTTGTTGTTCTAGTTGAAATAAAAGAATTTAAGATATGGTTGTGTCCATATGTTATTATTGGTATTTCTGTGTCAACAGGAGAGCAATTGGAAATTCGGATAGGCGAATATATAGGGGAAATGCTGCCAAAATTTCTGTAGACAAGTACCAGTTAGAATTGGATTTCTAAGTACTTGTAGCTAATATTTGGTAATTGATAATTGTTATATCCCGTAAGAAATACAGAGGAACCTCTGCCCAAATTTTCCTAGAAATACGAAGAGGAAGATGAGATATAAATTCTTAACATGTCTTGAAGGTCGATACCGATAGGGTAAATTCATTATGTTGGATTAAAGTTTGAGAGATACCCTCCGTGTCATTCGTAAGAAGTATTATCCGTATTTGGAAAATTTTATCTCAAGAAAGCATATATGAGTAGCAGATTTGCAATTTATTTAAACGAACCGGAATATGTTCCGACCCCATTTTGCTTTAGGACAGCATATGTGGAAGGGCAAAAAATGTCCAACGATTAAGTTTCCTCTAATTGGAAGAATACAAAGTGTATGACAGGCAGTGGAAATTGAGTGGTCCGTTTACGACTCAAAAATATACATATACACAAATATGGAGGTAATTATGTGAGTTAAGTGCTAAGAGATTCCGCGAAGTTCGTCGGATTCTAGTTTGTAACATTTTATCAGTTCTCATCGACTGGTTGGAGATGGGATCTGTGGAATAAAAACCTAAACTCGTGAGCTGTCTAAAAGTATATATATACACACGCATGGAGGTAAATATTGAGGATTTATAGGGGCGAAACGGTAACAATATAGTTAGAAAAGTAAAAGAATCCCCTCTAAATCGGGGTGGGACCCGCTACGAGAACGTTTTGAAAGTTGTTAAGACCCCGATTTGCTTTAAATTACGTGACCAAGGTCGCGCGGGGCAGTTGACGTGATTATATTGGCCTTAACGCACCTAAATGTATTAAACTTTTAAGGTTAAGCGTGCTAGGGCCAGAGAAATTTTGGGATGGGTGACCCCCTGGGAAATGTACCAAAATTTTTGGCAAACATAGATATAAGAGACGAATAGGAAATTCGGGGTAACCTAAAGGGAATTAGGATGTGTGGAATGGTTAGAAACCTTATAGGGGTCACGTGAGCTGAGACGGATTAGATTGGTAAAAAGGAAGGAAAAGCAGCGCAGCTCTGGAATTAGAGTAAAAATTTGAACAGGTGATTGAAGATGTATAGTGAAAGAAATGGTAGTGATATATGTACGTATGTGTAGGACCCCCCATTTACGACTATGTCGATCGATTGGTGAACCCAAATAGCCAGTGTTGTAATATATAGAAAGGATTAACTGGGCAGAATTTATGAGGAAAAGGGAAAGGTATGGTACAAATGTTGCGAAATAGACCGATACTCATTTTGCTACTGGTTGAGTTTGGAATATTCTAATACAATGATGTTTGGAAAGAAAAGAGAATAATTGAGTGGGGGGTAAGGAGATCAAATACCAGAAAAAGTGAACCGTAAGAAACATAGTTAAGCAGAGTCTTTAAAAGAGTTGACGGGCAAAGCACGAATGTTAATTGCGAAAACGAGCTAGAATGAAATAGTGCAGGGAAAAGGAAAACTTATGGCATGAAACGATGAATCATGTGAGTATCAAATAATTCGATTATTGAGGAAACAGAACGACAGATAAGGAATGGGTATGAAGGAAGAATGTGATTACTAAGAGATAAACTTCTACATTAATTATATTACTTGAGTGCCAGCTATCGGATAAGATTTTGTACTATATAATCGTGATTCTGTTAAGGTTTCGTACGAAGATAATCAAGTTATAGGTTAGAAAGAAAAGACATGGATATGGTAGAAGTATAACCCCAAAGAAGGGGAGCAAATGAAAGTAAAGTAAGCATAAATGAAAACAATTGACACATAGAATATTGAAGCGATAAGGAATTGTCCTAGGCCTTCGACATGGACTGAAATACGCAGTTCTCTGGGATTGGTCGGATATTACAGAAGATTTGTAGAGAAATTTATTTCTGCTACGACACTATTAATGAATCTAATTCAGAAGGCAGTGAAATCTCAGTGGACCGGTACTTGTGAATGTAGTCCCAGTTGCTGAAGGGAAGCTAACGTTGTGGCAGACGCACTTAACCGCAAATCTATGGGCGGTTTGACCGGCGTGTATCCAGAAAGAAGGAATTGGCTTGTAAAATTCATCAGTTAGCTAGCCTTGGAGTCCGTTTGGTCGATTCTGGAGATATTGGGATTTTGTCCGAGAAGTTGCTGAATCGTTGATTAGGGAAGAGGTAAAACAGCGTCAGTTCGAGGATTCTATTCTGGTATGGTACAAAGATACAACCCTTGATAAGAAAAGGGACCCATTTGAGATCTCACCTGATGGGGTATTATTATACAGAGGCAGATTATGTGTGCCTGACGTTGCAGGGCTGCGACGGCCAATTATGGGCGAAACGCATAATGTTCGGTATTCTGTTATCCTGAATCCACTAAAATGTACCATGACCTCATATGCTTATACTGTGGAATGGCATGAAACGGGACATCGCAGAGTTCGTTTCCCAGTCCCCGAATTGCCAGCAGGTTAAAATTGAACATCAGAAGCCAAGTGGACTTCATTACAGGGTTGCCTCGCACTCCGCGGAAGTATGACTCTATTTGGATTATTGTGGATAGGCTGACAAAAAATCAGCCCACTTTCTTCCCGTCAGAACCACTTACTCAGCGGAGGATTATGCCAGAATATATATTAAAGAAATAGTGCAACTCCACGGAGTTCCTACATCTATTACCACTGACGGAGGTGCCCATTTTATGGCAAATTTCTGGAGATCTTTTCAGGAAAGATTAGGGACTAAGGTGAGTCTCAGCATAGCATTCCATCCCCAGAGCGACGGACAGGCCGAGTGCACTATATAGACGCTAGAAGATATGTTGCGAGCCTGTGTTATTGATTTCAGAGGCAGCTGGGATAGTCATCTGCCATTGATTGAGTTTGCTTGTAATAACAGCTACCAGTCTAGCATCCAGATGGCTCTGTACGAGGCTTTGTTTGGCAGAGAATGCAGGTCACCGATCGGCTGGTTTGATATTGGCGAAACAAAACTAATAGGCCCAGGTATGATCCAACAGGCGGTTGATAAGATGAAACTTATCCGAGAGGGACTATTAGCAACTCAGAGTCGACAGAAGTCATACGCTGATAAACGACGTCGACCCTTGGAGTTCCAGGTCGGTGATTGTGTATTTTTTAGAGTATCGTCTATAAAAGGTGTGGTGCGATGCGACAAAAAGGGTAAGCTCCGTCTGCAATATATCGGACCTTATCAGATTATTCGAAAGATTGGGAATGTCGCCTATGAGCCAGATCTGCCATCTGATTTGAAAGCGATACATCTGGTATTTCATGTGTCCGTGCTCCGCAAATGTGTTGGTGATCCCTCCAGAACATTTCCAGTGAATGATATTCAGGTGATGGAGAAATTTTCTTAAGAAGAGCAACCTGTAGCTATTCTGGATCGTCAGGTGAGGAGCCCGCGTACCGAAGATATACCCTCTGTTAAAGTCTTATGGCGAAACAATAATAAAGAAGGAACGACCTGGGGAGCAGAGGATGAAATGAAGAAAAAGTACCCTCACTTGTTCTCTACACCTACAGGTGATCTAAATCTCTAAACTTGTTATATTACTTGGTAAATAATTCATGTGTGCTACTCATAAGAAGAAACTCCCCCAGAGTGTTTGTATGACCTATAAGGCTAATTTAACATTCGAGGACGAATGTTCTAAAGGGGGGCGGAGGATGTTATATCCCGTATTTTTGAACGTCGGATTATTTGCTGGGGTAGGGCCCACACACCGAGATTTTTTTTTTGGAACATCTGAAAAGTCATATGAATCACATATGTAAAGTTAAACACAACTCATGAAGTACCCTTGGGCCAAATCAAAGTGGAAGCCCTCCAAACGAATATTTTTAAGAAAACGTTTTCGGGTGACCTGACTTTGAGGGGCAAAAATGGTATTATAAGTTTGGAATTTGGAAAGATACCATGAAATAGAAGATGTAGATAATTGAATTATCTTTCTATCCATAGGTCGTGGGTTCCTAGGTGATGTCGGTACAAGGAGATATGAACGTTTTAAGGTCGAAAGGTCAGTGGGCTAGGCCCAACTCGGGATCAACCGAGTTGACCCAAAAACATAAAATGAAAATTTAGGCCCAATGTTTAAGGGGTGGCCGGCCAAGTGAGGCCCAACCCATGGTTTTAATGAATATTTCCATGTGCTAATTAATTATAAATGGTCACTATCTAGTAGAAGTTTCAAGAAACAAAGAAAGAAGAGAAAGAAGAAAAACCAAGAGCAAACATAAGAGCCATTTCGGGTTGGCCATAGAAAAATCACCCTCAAAAAGATCTTGACTCTAAAATTATTTTCTTGTTGAATTCCTACTAATTCAAGGTCCCTCTACAACTTGGTGTAGTTGTTTTGGAAGATTGAGCATTAGTTTCATCAATCTCACACTTTGGACAAGTGAAGAAGATTAGAGAAAAATGTAGGAATTCATACCTTTTTATTATGTTATGAAGGTTTGTTTGTGTTGTAGTATATGGAAATTAGTAGAAACTATGGAAATATGGAAGTTTACAAAGTGTATATATATATATATATATATATATATATATATATATATATATATATATATATATATATGTAGCCGTGAGTGTATGTATGTTGTATACATATATGAGTTGAATTTTATGTTGTATTCTAGTTGTGGTTATGGTGAAAATTATATTGGGAATGAAAGTTGAATGAATTTTGGTTGAAGTTGGAATGTAGAAGATTATGTCACTTTAGAATGATTTTGTGATATTATGGAAATGAAGTTGTTAAGATGTGAATTATGATTATGGTTGATGAAATTGGAAGATGGAAATATGTTATGGATATGTAGGTTGAATATTAGAAGTTTTGGATGAATTATGACTTTGGTGGAAAGTTTGTATATTTTGTATATCTTGTGAATATTTTGTGGAAATGATATGAAATGCTTCCAAATTATATTGTGATAATCTAGATTAATAATGAATATGAAAACATTGAGATTGGTTTGGAAATGGGAAGTCGGAATGAAAGTTCTTGCATTATGTCGGAAAGAAGACTAGTTGTGTTATATTGCGTCCTATATTGATTGTTGGTGTTGTTGTTGGGTTGTTGTTGATTGTTTTGGCCGAGTTAAATTCTCGAGGATGCTATATGTATAAGGGAGATGCTGCCCAAATTTCTGTAGGCAATTATGAATAAAGATTGAATACTTAAAGATTCGAAATTGAGAATTGGTAAATGTGACCAATTGCAGATTTTGAGCGAAACGGCAATTGAATTTGGAAAGGCGTAAAGAGCATATAAGGTATGTAAAGTTATCCCGATTCTTCTTTTGGAATGTCCTAGGTGTACTAGGATCGGATTTGAGCCCCGGAATATATTCTGTCCATCGGAATCCGCGTTTGAAATTGTCACTTTTTCATTCAATAGAATTGAACCTTTTAGGTATGCTTTGTTGGAAGAATTAGGCAAACTTTCACAAATTGTTTAGAAAGTTATGAAATGTCCCTAGTACCTCTATAGGTGACCCCACAAGCTGAAAATACGTAATTTGAGCCCACCGCTTCGTTTGTCCCGAGGTGGGCCCACTATTTCCGATTTTACCCCTTTTGTATTTATGACTTGTCTTCGAGCTGCTTTAAATGAAATGTCTTAACTACTCCTCTAACTATTATCTAAAGAATTGTTTTAAATACTCCGTTAAGTCTTATAAACTGTTTGGGATCTTGGAAACGATCTCAGAAAGATTATGCCTCCGTAACCCATTATGACATCCGAAGTTTAACTTACTATGATTCCGTCCGATTTCATTGTTTTGACTTGTCACTCGATATGCCTCATTGAGTCTCTGGAAGTATACATGGTATTTTATTGCATTTAGTTTCTCACTACTCCATTCGTGGATGCCTCAATGTTTCCCACACTGAGCCCGGGCCAGGATATGTTCTCAAGCGTCTTCCACTGCATTGTTCGCCGTGCCTCGATGTGAGGGGGCAGGTATATATGTACATGGGTTGTGGAGTATGCTGTGCCATGTACACTATTCTGACATGATATGATATGATCTGATATGGCCATTTGATATGTTATGCTATGTTACGGGGTTAATCCCCTTTTCTGATCCTTATGTGTTGTGGCACCAGTGTCGGGGGGTGGCCACGTTCTGTCTGCCGAGTCCCTTGGCAGGGGCCGGATATGATATGGCATATGTTTACGTACACACTCTTCATGTTTTGAAAATATGCATTCAATACTCTGGATATCACACTCACTTTTCTGTACGTTCTGTTTCGGTTATGATTTTGTCCCGTAGTGGGACCAGGTATGACATACGTTTTCTGCAAATACTATTTATGCTTTATGATCAGCATCTTTGCTAATCTGGATATTCCGTTCATTTTCTGTATCTTCTGCTTCGATTATGACTTTGTTTACTACGTTCCATGCTTTACATACTCAGTACATATTTCGTACTGACCCCCTTTCTTCGGGGGCTGCGTTTTCATGCCGCGCAGGTACAGACTACAGATTTGCTGATCCGCATGTTTAGGACTATATTCTGCCATCTTGGAGTGCTCTATTGTTCGGAGCCTATGTTTGGTACAGTCCTTGCTATGGTACATTTGTATGTTGTTCAGGGGTATGACGGGGCCCTGTCCCGTCTTATGATTCTGATGTGTTCTGTAGAGGTCTGTAGACATACATGTGGGTTCTGCATATGATTTGGGTTGGTATGATCTGTGACAGCCTGATCGGCTTCCTTGTGCTTTATCCGTTAATCTGTGATAATTAATAACGCCAATTGACTTTTACATTTAAATATTCTGCTTATATGCTGGTTTGGGTTATTGGGTACGTTCAGGTGTCCAGCACGGACACTAGTCGCGGCCTACAGGGTTGGGTTGTGACAAAAGTGGTATCAGAGCGGTTCGTCCTCGGAGTGTCTGCAGACCGTGTCTCGTAGAGTATTATTTATCGGTGTGTTGTGCACCACATCTATAAACAGGAGGCTACAGGACATTTAGGGTGTTACCTTTCTTTGAATCTTAGATCGTGCGATAGAGCCAGCTGTAGGAAATGAATTCCGTTTTACTAACCTCTGATTTCAGCTGGAGAACGGTATCGACGTAAGACAGTGACTGATGATATTGGAAGCTACACAGTACACAGGTAAGCAATGGTATGAAAGACGTACGCTGGGTAAGGTATTTGAAGCACGATTGAAACATAATGTTTAAAATCGTAATGAAAAGTAAACAGGAAAGTGCAATAGGTGCAGTTCGAGTTGGACATGTGAAGCAAGCCTCGGTATATTTATACTTTTTATTTGAAATTATCAGCCCTGTGTGGCTATGATGCGATATGATATGATATGTATATAAGTATATGTGTTGGCCCTGTGAGGCATGGTTGGTATTTCCTGTGGGCAGGTTTTGGGATAGTAAGAAATACAGAGGAACCTCTGCCCAAATTTTCCTAGAAATACGAAGAGGAAGATGAGATATAAATTCTTAACATGTCTTGAAGGTCGATACCGATAGGGTAAATTCATTATGTTGGATTAAAGTTTGAGAGATACCCTCCGTGTCATTCGTAAGAAGTATTATCCGTATTTGGAAAATTTTATCTCGAGAAAGCATATATGAGTAGCAGATTTGCAATTTATTTAAACGAACCGGAATATGTTCCGACCCCATTTTGCTTTAGGACAGCATATGTGGAAGGGCAAAAAATGTCCAACATTAAGTTTCCTCTAATTGGAAGAATACAAAGTGTATGACAGGCAGTGGAAATTGAGTGGTCCGTTTACGACTCAAAAATATACATATACACAAATATGGAGGTAATTATGTGAGTTAAGTGCTAAGAGATTCCGCGAAGTTCGTCGGATTCTAGTTTGTAACATTTTATCAGTTCTCATCGACTGGTTGGAGATGGGATCTGTGGAATAAAAACCTAAACCCGTGAGCTGTCTAAAAGTATATATATACACACGCATGGAGGTAAATATTGAGGATTTACAGGGGCGACACGGTAACTATATAGTTAGAAAAGTAAAAGAATCCCCTCTAAATCGGGGTGGGACCCGCTACGAGAACGTTTTGAAAGTTGTTAAGACCCCGATTTGCTTTAAATTACGTGACCAAGGTCGCGCGGGGCAGTTGACGTGATTATATTGGCCTTAACGCACCTAAATGTATTAAATTTTTAAGGTTAAGCGTGCTAGGGCCAGAGAAATTTTGGGATGGGTGACCCCCTGGGAAATGTACCAAAATTTTTGGCAAACATAGATATAAGAGACGAATAGGAAATTCGGGGTAACCTAAAGGGAATTAGGATGTGTGGAATGGTTAGAAACCTTATAGGGGTCACGTGAGCTGAGACGGATTAGATTGGTAAAAAGGAAGGAAAAGCAGCGCAGCTCTGGAATTAGAGTAAAAATTTGAACAGGTGATTGAAGATGTATAGTGAAAGAAATGGTAGTGATATATGTACGTATGTGTAGGACCCCCCATTTACGACTATGTTGATCGATTGGTGAACCCAAATAGCCAGTGTTGTAATATATAGAAAGGATTAACTGGGCAGAATTTATGAGGAAAAGGGAAAGGTATGGTACAAATGTTGCGAAATAGACCGATACTCATTTTGCTACTGGTTGAGTTTGGAATATTCTAATACAATGATGTTTGGAAAGAAAAGAGAATAATTGAGTGGGGGGTAAGGAGATCAAATACCAGAAAAAGTGAACCGTAAGAAACATAGTTAAGCAGAGTCTTTAAAAGAGTTGACGGGCAAAGCACGAATGTTAATTGCGAAAACGAGCTAGAATGAAATAGTGCAGGGAAAAGGAAAACTTATGGCATGAAACGATGAATCATGTGAGTATCAAATAATTCGATTATTGAGGAAACAGAACGACAGATAAGGAATGGGTATGAAGGAAGAATGTGATTACTAAGAGATAAACTTCTACATTAATTATATTACTTGAGTGCCAGCTATCGGATAAGATTTTGTACTATATAATCGTGATTCTGTTAAGGTTTCGTACGAAGATAATCAAGTTATAGGTTAGAAAGAAAAGACATGGATATGGTAGAAGTATAACCCCAAAGAAGGGGAGCAAATGAAAGTAAAGTAAGCATAAATGAAAACAATTGACACATAGAATATTGAAGCGATAAGGAATTGGCCTAGGCCTTCGACATGGACTGAAATACGCAGTTCTCTGGGAATGGTCGGATATTACAGAAGATTTGTAGAGAAATTTATTTCTGCTACGACACTATTAATGAATCTAATTCAGAAAGCAGTGAAATCTCAGTGGACCGGTACTTGTGAATGTAGTCCCAGTTGCTGAAGGGAAGCTAACGTTGTGGCAGACGCACTTAACCGCAAATCTATGGGCGGTTTGACCGGCGTGTATCCAGAAAGAAGGAATTGGCTTGTAAAATTCATCAGTTAGCTAGCCTTGGAGTCCGTTTGGTCGATTCTGGAGATATTGGGATTTTGTCCGAGAAGTTGCTGAATCGTTGATTAGGGAAGAGGTAAAACAGCGTCAGTTCGAGGATTCTATTCTGGTATGGTACAAAGATACAACCCTTGATAAGAAAAGGGACCCATTTGAGATCTCACCTGATGGGGTATTATTATACAGAGGCAGATTATGTGTGCCTGACGTTGCAGGGCTGCGACGGCCAATTATGGGCGAAACGCATAATGTTCGGTATTCTGTTATCTTGAATCCACTAAAATGTACCATGACCTTATATGCTTATACTGTGGAATGGAATGAAACGGGACATCGCAGAGTTCGTTTCCCAGTGCCCGAATTGCCAGCAGGTTAAAATTGAACATCAGAAGCCAAATGGACTTCATTACAGGGTTGCCTCGCACTCCACGGAAGTATGACTCTATTTGGATTATTGTGGATAGGCTGACAAAAAATCAGCCCACTTTCTTCCCGTCAGAACCACTTACTCAGCGGAGGATTATGCCAGAATATATATTAAAGAAATAGTGCAACTCCACGGAGTTCCTACATCTATTACCACTGACGGAGGTGCCCATTTTATGGCAAATTTCTGGAGATCTTTTCAGGAAAGATTAGGGACTAAGGTGAGTCTGAGCATAGCATTCCATCCCCAGAGCGACGGACAGGCCGAGTGCACTATATAGACGCTAGAAGATATGTTGCGAGCCTGTGTTATTGATTTCAGAGGCAGCTGGGATAGTCATCTGCCATTGATTGAGTTTGCTTGTAATAACAGCTACCAGTCTAGCATCCAGATGGCTCTGTACGAGGCTTTGTTTGGCAGAGAATGCAGGTCACCGATCGGCTGGTTTGATATTGGCGAAACAAAACTAATAGGCCCAGGTATGATCCAACAGGCGGTTGATAAGATGAAACTTATCCGAGAGGGACTATTAGCAACTCAGAGTCGACAGAAGTCATACGCTGATAAACGACGTCGACCCTTGGAGTTCCAGGTCGGTGATTGTGTATTTTTTAAAGTATCGTCTATAAAAGGCGTGGTGCGATGCGACAAAAAGGGTAAGCTCTGTCTGCAATATATCGGACCTTATCAGATTATTCGAAAGATTGGGAATGTCGCCTATGAGCCAGATCTGCCATCTGATTTGAAAGCGATACATCCGGTATTTCATGTGTCCATGCTCCGCAAATGTGTTGGTGATCCCTCCAGAACATTTCCAGTGAATGATATTCAGGTGACGGAGAAATTTTCGTAAGAAGAGCAACCTGTAGCTATTCTGGATCGTCAGGTGAGGAGCCCGCGTACCGAAGATATACCCTCTGTTAAAGTCTTATGGTGAAACAATAATAAAGAAGGAACGACCTGGGGAGAAGAGGATGAAATGAAGAAAATGTACCCTCACTTGTTCTCTACACCTACAGGTGATCTAAATCTCTAAACTTGTTATATTACTTGGTAAATAATTCATGTGTGCTACTCATAAGAAGAAACTCCCCCAGAGTGTTTGTAAGACCTATAAGGCTAATTTAACATTCGAGGACGAATGTTCTAAAGGGGGGGGGGGGAGGATGTTATATCCCGTATTTTTGAACGTCGGATTATTTGCTGGGGTGGGGCCCACACACCGAGATTTTTTTTTTGGAACATCTGAAAAGTACCCTTGGGCCAAATCAAAGTGGAAGCCCTCCAAACGAATATTTTTAAGAAAACGTTTTCGGGTGACCTGACTTTGAGGGTCAAAACCGGTATTATGAGTTTGGAATTTGGAAAGATACCATGAAATAGAAGATGTAGATAATTGAATTATCTTTCTATCCATAGGTCGTGGGTTCCTAGGTGATGTCGGTACAAGGAGATATGAACGTTTTAAGGTCGAAAGGTCAGTGGGCTAGGCCCAACTCGGGATCAACCGAGTTGACCCAAAAACATAAAATGAAAATTTAGGCCCAATGTTTAAGGGGTGGCCGGCCAAGTGAGGCCCAACCCATGGTTTTAATGAATATTTCCATGTGCTAATTAATTATAAATGGTCACTATCTAGTAGAAGTTTCAAGAAACAAAGAAAGAAGAGAAAGAAGAAAAACCAAGAGCAAACATAAGAGCCATTTCGGGTTGGCCATAGAAAAATCACCCTCAAAAAGATCTTGACTCTAAAATTATTTTCTTGTTGAATTCCTACTAATTCAAGGTCCCTCTACAACTTGGTGTAGTTGTTTTGGAAGATTGAGCATTAGTTTCATCAATCTCACACTTTGGACAAGTGAAGAAGATTAGAGAAAAATGTAGGAATTCATACCTTTTTATTATGTTATGAAGGTTTGTTTGTGTTGTAGTATATGGAAATTAGTAGAAACTATGGAAATATGGAAGTTTACAAAGTGTATATATATATATGTAGCCGTGAGTGTATGTATGTTGTATACATATATGAGTTGAATTTTATGTTGTATTCTAGTTGTGGTTATGGTGAAAATTATATTGGGAATGAAAGTTGAATGAATTTTGGTTGAAGTTGGAATGTAGAAGATTATGTCACTTTAGAATGATTTTGTGATATTATGGAAATGAAGTTGTTAAGAAGTGAATTATGATTATGGTTGATGAAATTGGAAGATGGAAATATGTTATGGATATGTAGGTTGAATATTAGAAGTTTTGGATGAATTATGACTTTGGTGGAAAGTTTGTATATTTTGTATATCTTGTGAATATTTTGTGGAAATGATATGAAATGCTTCCAAATTATATTGTGATAATCTAGATTAATAATGAATATGAAAACATTGAGATTGGTTTGGAAATGGGAAGTCGGAATGAAAGTTCTTGCATTATGTCGGAAAGAAGACTAGTTGTGTTATATTGTGTCCTATATTGATTGTTGGTGTTGTTGTTGGGTTGTTGTTGATTGTTTTGGCCGAGTTAAATTCTCGGGGATGCTATATGTATAAGGGAGATGCTGCCCAAATTTCTGTAGGCAATTATGAATAAAGATTGAATACTTAAAGATTGGAAATTGAGAATTGGTAAATGTGACCAATTGCAGATTTTGGGCGAAACGGGAATTGAATTTGGAAAGGCGTAAAGAGCATATAAGGTATGTAAAGTTATCCCGATTCTTCTTTTGGAATGTCCTAGGTGTACTAGGATCGGATTTGAGCCCCGGAATATATTCTGTCCATCGGAATCCGCGTTTGAAATTGTCACTTTTTCATTCAATAGAATTGAACCTTTTAGGTATGCTTTGTTGGAAGAATTAGGCAAACTTTCACAAATTGTTTAGAAAGTTTTGAAATGTCCCTAGTACCTCTATAGGTGACCCCACAAGCTTAAAATACGTAATTTGAGCCCACCGCTTCGTTTGTCCCGAGGTGGGCCCACTATTTCCGATTTTACCCCTTTTGTATTTATGACTTGTCTTCGAGCTGCTTTAAATGAAATGTCTTAACTACTCCTCTAACTATTATCTAAAGAATTGTTTTAAATACTCCGTTAAGTCTTATAAACTATTTTGGATCTTGGAAACGATCTCAGAAAGATTATGCCTCCGTAACCCATTATGACATCCGAAGTTTAACTTACTATGATTCCGTCCGATTTCATTGTTTTGACTTGTCACTCGATATGCCTCATTGAGTCTCTGGAAGTATACATGGTATTTTATTGCATTTAGTTTCTCACTACTCCATTTGTGGATGCCTCAATGTTTCCCATATTGAGCCCGGGCCAGCATATGTTCTCAAGCGTCTTCCACTGCATTGTTCACCGTGCCTCGATGTGAGGGGGCAGGTATATATGTACATGGGTTGTGGAGTATGCTGTGCCATGTACACTATTCTGACATGATATGATATGATCTGATATGGCCATTTGATATGTTATGCTATGTTATGGGGTTATTCCCCTTTTCTGATCCTTATGTGTTGTGGCACCAGTGTCGGGGGTGGCCACGTTCTGTCTGCCGAGTCCCTTGGCAGGGGCCGGATATGATATGGCATATGTTTCTGTACACACTCTTCATGTTTTGAAAATATGCATTCGATACTCTCGATATCACACTCACTTTTCTGTACGTTCTGTTTCGGTTATGATTTTTTCCCGTAGTGGGACCAGGTATGACATACGTTTTCTGCAAATACTATTTATGCTTTATGATCAGCATCTTTGCTAATCTGGATATTCCGTTCATTTTCTGTATCTTCTGCTTCGATTATGACTTTGTTTACTATGTTCCGTGCTTTACATACTCAGTACATATTTCGTACTGACCCCCTTTCTTCGGGGGCTGCGTTTTCATGCCGCGCAGGTACAGACTACAGATTTGCTGATCCGCATGTTTAGGACTATATTCTGCCATCTTGGAGTGCTCTATTGTTCGGAGCCTATGTTTGGTACAGTCCTTGCTATGGTACATGTGTATGTTGTTCAGGGGTATGACGGGGCCCTGTCCCGTCTTATGATTCTGATGTGTTCTGTAGAGGTCTGTAGACATACATGTGGGTTCTGCATATGATTTGGGTTGGTATGATCTGGTCGCCTGATCGGCTTCCTTGTGCTTTATCCGTTAATCTGTGATAATTAATAACGCCAATTGACTTTTACATTTAAATATTCTGCTTATATGCTGGTTTGGGTTATTGGGTACGTTCAGGTGTCCAGCACGGACACTAGTCGCGGCCTACGAGGTTGGGTCGTGACAATAATATTATTATAGATATTGGAGAGCCCGAGACTTGAGTCGGGATTTGGTTGGCGAGCGATTGAGGTATGTAACGCCTACCTTTCTTTCTTTTGGCATGACCTTTTTGGAATGAACAAATAACGTATAAGTATGCTCCTAAAGAAAATCCTATTCTTAGAGCCACTAGGATGGCTAACATCTTTGACTTCCATAAGCTATTTCATATGGCTAGATACATATTTTATGATGTTCAAAGATCCTATTTGTTATGTTCCGAATGTTGTTCGAAAGAAAGAAAAACGAGAAGACTAAGGCCTTTGATGAATATTTCGACATAAAAAATATGGTCTTAAAGTCCCCATTTGATTTGATCCATAATGTTATCCGCAAGTTTCCTAGTATGATTATGTGATCCGTAATGATGTCCGAAAAACATTTGATATGGCTAAAGTTTTGGATACATATATTTTGATACATACATATGATCTTAAAGGCTCCATTTGATTTGCTCCATAGTAATGGTTGAAAGTTCCCCTAATATGAATGTCACTTGAAATTCCGAAAAGAGTTTCTGAAATGCTTTTAGAAAGTTCTGTACTTCAAAAAGTTTGTAACTTTCGTAAACTAACTCCGATTGACCCGAAACTGATTTCTGAGCCGTCGGATGCAGTAAATATATTTGTTCACCGAGTTTTGAATTTTATTTTATTTTATTATGCATATGGTTTCCGCACTACTCTGCTCGTGCCTACTACTATGATATCGTTCGCCGGATCCCGGGCCGGTTTTGTGATCGTGCACACCATGTATATTCGGCAGTATGATGTGTTACGGTTCCCGAGTTCCTCGTCATAGGGCCGGGTACCGCTTATATACGGCATTATGATGTGATATGACATATGATATGTTTTGATGTTGTGATATGATATGTTCGGGGATTGTACGGAGATTTGAAACCTTCTGGAGTATGATGTGTTGTGGCGCCAGCGTCGGAGTGGCGACCACGTTCCTGAACCTTATGCATGATTTTTATTTGCATTACTTATGTTTTTAAAATAGGTTTGATATACTGGTTCTGTACCCGCTTTCCATACTCTTTATTTCAGTTCTGATTTGGATTATTGTACCTCATGCTTTACATACTCAGTACATATTTCGTACTGACCCCCTTTCTTCGGGGGCTGCGTTTCATGCCCGCAGGTACAGACATTCGTTTTGGTGATCCTCCAGTATAGAATACATATTCTGCCACTTGGAGTACTCCTTTTGATCCGGAGCTCATATTTTGGTACATATCTTCTGTTATACACGTTCTATATATGTATGGTTGTTTGGGTACGGCGGGGCCCTGTCCCGTCATATGTTTCTGTCATGTTTTGTAGAGGCCTGTAGTCATATGTGTGGGTCATTGGTCATGTTTGTTCGTTTCTGTTTATGATATGTGCCTTAAGCGGTCCCGGTTGCTGTTATGGCCAAAACGGCCCATATGTTTTTATATGTTTGTAAATCTGGGCGATGTGTATTCCGCCAGCCTACCGGATTTGATATGATATTTCTGTACGGGAAACCGCTTAAGATGACATTTGTTCTTAGTATCTGTTTGAAATAAAGTATGTTAAGTCTGAATAAATCTTTGATATGTCGATTTGGTACGTAAGTCAGTTTGGGTGTCCAAATAGGACACCAGTCACGGCCCACAGGGCTGGGTCGTGACAATACATCACTTATATCTAAGACATGCCAGAAGAAAGAAAGGACAGCTTTACATACCTGTTAGAAGTTATTCGTAATCACATTCGCTTCGCCGCCCCTTAGCCTATTTAATATAAAAGTAACGCTATCGTTAGTAAACTATACTTTCTAGTTCGTAAATCTATAGCCCATCGCTTATAGAACCCATTCTTTAACTTATACTCTCTTGATTAGGGTTTTTCATTAGTTAAGGACCTAACGGAAATCGGGCAGCATTTCCTCTATATATTCGCCTAACCCGAATTTCCTATTATCCTCCTGTTATCACAGAATTACCAACAACAACATATGGACATAATCATACCTTCAATCCTTTCAATTCAACAAGGATAACAACATGTCCACAATCAACACAACTTTAACTTTAACCATTTAATTCCTTCATTTTTACCATATAATCCATGATAACAACAATCATAATGCTACTTAAAATCAATTCACCATTCTTAATCAAAACAGCCCCCTACTCGGCTCAATCTACACTTCAATATCAACATACATAACCCTTTATATTCAACACACATCTACCAATTATACAAGTTTAAACTACCTCCAAAACATGTAAAAAAAAAAAGATTGAATCTTACCTTAACGATCTTGGTTCCTTAACGTTGTCGCCTTCAACAATTCAATTCATGTTGCAATTCCTTTGAACACCTATAACTCCTTAGAATTCAAGCTTCCCAAGCCCTCTTTCACTTTGAGCTTCACTTGAGCTCATTCTCAGCCAAAAATGGCCATGGCTGAGAGCTATATTTTCTCCTCCATCTCCTTTTGTTTTTTTTTTGTTCAACTAAAATGTGAAAGATGATTCAATGAGTCATTTTTTTGAATCATATAGATGGATCTCCTAAGCCCTAAACGTGTCCAGCCCAATGAGTCATCCATTTAATTTATTTATTTTTATTTCGGGTGGGGCCCACTATCAGTAATTAAGTTAATTAATTTTAATTACTCACTAATTCTTACTTAATAATCCAATCACAATCAATTAGTCCCTAATCTCTAATAATATTTCTACACTAAATAAAATTTATAAACAATTTGTGTTCTAATTAAAATTGAAAATTAAAAGTTCCTATTTCGTATCCGAAAATGATCCCGTCCTTAACTTAAGTCGGTTAGCTTGCGAATAATCTCGACGTATAAGAATACGGGATATAACATCCTTCCCCCCTTTAGAACATTCGTCCTCGAATGTTGAATTGGTCTTGTAAGTCTTATAAAAATTTCGGGGAAGTCTTCCTTATCACTAATACATATAGTTTCATCGATTAATCAATATAATCAAGTGAGGAGTTTAAGTTACCTGTAGGCGTAGGGAACAAGTAAAGGTACTTATTGTTCATCTTCTCCTCGGCTTCCCACGTCATCTCTTCTCTATTGTTGTTTCGCCATAATACTTTGACGGATGCCACGTCCTTGGTTCGCAATCTCCTAACCTGCCAATCAAGTATGGCTATAGGCTGCTCCTCGTAGGTCAATTCCTCCGTCACCTGGACATCATCCACGGGAAATACTCTGGAAGGACCGCCTATACATTTGCGAAGCATTGACACGTGAAAGACTGGGTGTACTGCTCCCAAATCAGACGGTAGGTCCAACGCGTAGGCAACCCGGCCTACCCTGCGGATAATCTGATAAGGCCCAATGTACCTCGGGCTTAGCTTTCCTTTCTTGCCGAATCTCATGACACCCTTCATGGGTGACACCTTTAAGAACACCTAATCACCAACCTGAAATTCTAAGTGTCGACGTCGATTATCTGCATATGAATTCTGTCGACTCTGGGCTGCCAGTAACCTCTCCTGGATAAGTTTCACTTTATCAACAGCCTGCTGAACCATGTCTGGGCCTATTAATTTAGTCTCACCAACATCAAACCAGCCAATAGGTGACCTGCACTTCCTCCCATACAAGGCCTCATATGGTGCCATCTGAATACTCGAATGGTAGCTATTATTATAGGCAAACTCGATAAGTGGCAAATGATCATCCCCGCTACCCCTGAAATCAATAATACAGGCCCGTAACATATCTTGTAGTGTCTGAATAGTACGTTCGGCCTGTCCGTCAGTCTGAGGGTGGAATGCTGTACTAAGACTCACTTGTGTCCCCAATCCCTCCTGGAAAGATCTCCAGAAGTTAGCTGTAAACTGGGCTCCTCTATCGGAGATAATAGCTGTGGGAACCCTGTGAAGTCTCACTATCTCCTTGAGGTATAACCTAGCATAGTCCTCAGCTGAATAAGTAGTCCTGACTGGAAGAAAGTGGGATGATTTTGTCAGCCTATCAACGATAACCCTAATAGAGTCTTATCTTCGCGGAGTGCGAGGTAAACCTGTGACGAAGTCCATATTAATTACCTCCCATTTTCAGCTCGGAATCTCTATCTCCTGTAATAATCCACTAGGCTTCTGATGCTCGACCTTAACCTGTTGACAATTCGGGCACTGAGCAACAAACTCCGCTATATCTTTCTTCATGCCATCCCACCAATACAAGCATCTGAGGTCATGATACATCTTCGTTGACCCTGGATGAACAGAATAACGGGCATAATGTGCCTCTCCCATAACCTGTTGCTGTAACCCTGCAACCTCCGGTACACATAATCTGCCTCTGTATCGTAGCACTCCGTCTGGTGCCACTTCGAATGGGGTCTCCTTCTTCGGAAGAGCTGCATCTCTATAATGTACAAGAACAGGGTCTTCGTACTAGTGTCTCTTTACCTCTTCTATGATAGGGGATCCAGCAACTCCTCGAATAGAAACTCCGCCATCATTAGAATCAGCCAAACGGACTCCAAGGTTAGCTAACTGGTGAATCTCACGGACTATCTCCTTCCGTTCTGGTTGTAAATCTGTCAAGCTACCATAGATTTACGGCTAAGTGCATCTGCTACAACGTTTGCCTACCCTGGATGGTATAGATTATCAACATCATAATCCTTCAGCAACTCTAGCCACCTTCTCTGTCGCAAATTCAGTTCCTTCTGCTTAAAGATATATTGCAGACTTTTGTGATCCGTGTAAATATCAACATGCACGCAACCTAGCCCAAAGCATGAATTACAGCTGCTAACTCCAGGTCATGAGTAGGATAATTCCTTTCGTGCTTTCTGAGTTGCCGGGAAGCATAAGCTATAACCTTGCCATGCTGCATCAATACGCAACCTAGCCCAACGCCTGAGGCATCACAATAAATAACATAGCCATCTGGTCCCTCATGAAGTGTTAGGACTGGAGCCGTGGTCAACTTATCTTTCACCAACTGGAAACTTTGCTCACAGGTGTCGGTCCACTGAAACTTAGCTGCTTTCTGAGTTAGCGTGGTTAAAGGCGTTGAAACCGAAGCAAAAGTCTCTACGAATCTCCAGTAATATCCTGCTAGCCCCAGAAAGCTACATACCTCAGTAGGTGTCGTAGCTCTAGGCCAAGCCTTGACAGCCTCAATCTTCTGTGTGTCTACCCGAATACCATCAGCTCTAATAATATGCCCCAAGAATGCTACTGAAGTCAACAAGAATTCACATTTAGAGAACTTAGCATACAACTTCTGGTGCTGGAGCACCCTAAGTACCGTCCTCAAATGATCTGCATGCTCCTCTTCTGATCGTGAATAGACCAGAATATCATCAATAAATACAATCACGAATAGGTCGAGGAATGGCTTGAACACTCGGTTCATCAAATCCATAAATACTGCTGGAGCATTGGTCAGCCCAAAAGACATCACTCTAAACTCATAATGCCGATATCGAGTCCTGAACGCAGTCTTGGGAATATCTGCCTCCTTCACCCGCACCTGATGATAGCCTGAACGCAAGTCTATCTTTGAAAAACATTTAGCACCCTGCAGCTGGTCAAATAAATCATCAATCCTGGGGAGGGGCTATCTGTTCTTTATTGTTACTTTATTCAGCTGCCTATAATCAATACACATCCACAGCGATCCATCTTTCTTTCTCACAAATAATACTGGTGCTCCCCAAGGTGATGTGCTGGGCCTGATGAAGCCCTTTTCTAATAAGTCTCTCAATTGCTCTTTTAACTCCTTCAGCTCCGCAGGTGCCATTCTATAAGGGTGGAATAGATACGGGCTGAGTATCTGGCAATACATCTATGGTAAACTCTATCTCTCGCTCAGGAGGAAGGCCTGGAAGCTCGTCTGGGAATTCGTTAACTACCGGAACTGACTGAAGAGTCGGTACCTCTGCTTTCAAGTCATGCACACGAACCAGATGATAAATATAACCCTTTCTAACCATCTTCCTTGCCTTGAGGTATGAAATAAACTTACCCCTCGGCGATGCCGTATTCCCTAACCACTCTATAGCTGGCTCTCCTGGGAACTGAAACCGAACTGTCTTTTCTCTACAATCAACGTTAGCATAACAAGAAGCTAACCAGTCCATACCCATAATAACATCAAACTCAGTCATATCTAACTCTATCAAATCTGCCAAGGTATGACGACTATATATAATCACCGAACAATTTCTATATACTTGCTTTGCTATAACAGAATCTCCTACTGGTGTAGCCACCTCAAATGGTTCTATCGATTCAAGTTCCATCCCGATTCTACTAGCAACAAAGGGAGATATGTATGATAAGGTGGAGCCTGGATCTATCAATGCATATACACGTCCCGAGAGAAAATCGATAATATACCTGTAACCACATTTGATGACGCCTCCTGGTCCCGTCTACTAGCCAAAGCATATATGCGGTTCGAAGGACCGCTAGAACTGGAAGTTCCACCACGACCTCTACCACGGCCTGCTGGTGTATGAATACCCTGCCCCATAGGGCGCATAGCCACAGAAGAATATGAACCAGCAACTGACCCAGTAGGCTGAGCCGCACTACCTAGGTTACCCCCATACGGACACTCTCTCATGACATGGCCTTGACGGACACAAGTAAAGCAAGCACCTGTAGAGAGACGGCATTCCCCAAAATGGGGCCTACCACAACGAGAACACCGAGGCAAGGGTGGCCTTGACTAACTCGAACTCCTGTTCATCTGTGAACCTGAAGCCTTGGAGCTCTGACCGGCCCCTGAATACCCTGTACTATCAAATCTTCTGCCTGTAACCTGTGGGGGTGCACTCCGTGCTGGCTGGGAAGAATATCTACTATACTGTTGAGGCTGCCTACCTCGGAACTCACCAGAATAACTAGCCGATCTAGCTCTCTTATGCTGGCCTCTATCATAATCTTTATCTGGCTGACTGTCACGACCCAACCCCGTGGGCCGTGACTAGGGCCCTAGATGGACACCCATACACGCTCACTTACCAAATCGATATATCAAGGACTTATCCGTATTCAGCATACATTAAGTTATGCAGATATTGAAATCAGATGTCGTCTTAAGCGGTCATGTATAGCAAAATATCACACAGAAGCCGGCAAGGCTGGCGGAAAATACATCGCCCGACTATATATACATCCATACACACACGTATAGGCCGTTTCGGCCATCACAGCAAACGGGACCGCTTAAGACACGAATCACAGACATGACCACACAATGATGACCCATGACCCACATATATGTTTACAGGCCTCTACAAACCACAATAGAAACATATGACGGGACAGGACCCCGCCGTACCCCAAATAGTCATATATATACAGAAACATGTACAACAAAGATATGTACCAAAATATGGGCTCCGGATCAAAGGGAGCGCTCCAAAGTAGCAGAATAGGTATCCTACACTGGCGGGTTACTAGAACGAACGTCTGCACCTGCGGGCATGAAACGCAGCCCCCAAAGAAAGGGGGTCAGTACGAAATATGTACTGAGTATGTAAAACATGAAATACAGTAATCCAAATCATAACTGAAATAAGGAGTATGGAAAATGATTACAGAATCAGTATATCAAAGCTTGTTCTGAAAACATAGATAATGCAAATAAAAAAATAAATCATGCATATGGCTCAGGAACGTAGTCGCCACTCCGACGCTGGCACCACAACACATCATACTACAGAAGGTTTCAAATCTCCGTACAACCCCGACACATATCGTAACATCATAACACATCATACGCCATAACACATCATAACACTATATATAGGCGGTACCCGGCCCTTTAATAAGTGGCTCGGCGAACCGTAACACATCATACTGCCGAATATAACATAGTGCGCACGCCGACAAAATCGGCCTGGGACTCGGCGAACGATATAATAGTAGTATGCACGAGCGGAGTAGTGAGAAACCATATGCATATAAATAAATAAATTCCAAGACTCGATGGACAAATATATTTACCGACATCTGAAAGCTCAGAAACAAGTATCGGGTCAATCGGAATTAGTATACTAAAGTTATGAGCTTTTGAAGTACAGAACCTTCTAAAAGCGTTTCAGAAGCCATTTTTGGGAAAGTCAAGTAACCATCATATTAGGTACCTTTCGAATATCGTTATGGATCAAACTAAATGGAGTTTTAGAACCACGTGTACGTATCAAAATATGTATCAAAGACTTTAGTCATATCAATCATCTTTCGTACAACATTCGGAAACATATCAACTAGAACTTCGAATATCATAAATACGCATCAAACCATATGGAGTAGCTTATGGGAGTCAAGGATATTAGCCCTCCTAGTGGCTCTAAGAATAGGATTTTCTTTAAAATCATACATATACGTCATTTGCTCGTTTCGTAAGGGTCATGCCAAAAGAAAGAAAGGTTAGGCTTTACATACCTCGCTCGCCTCCTAAGCTAATCCCAACTCAAGTCTCGGGCTCCCCAAGATCTACAATAGCGTTATTAATTACCAAACGTTAGCTACAAGTACTTAGAAATTCAATTCTAACTAGCACTTGTCTACAGAAATTTTGGCAACATCTCCCATGTAAATACAACAACCCCGAGAATTCAACTCGGCCAAATTTATCAACAACCATACCAACAATCATTTCAACAATACCAACAATCAATTTGGAACATATTCTAACATTAGTAACCCGCACAACATTCAAAACAATCCCACCAACTCCGCTCCACCCGAAACTATACAAATGCAACAAAAGCCACAACAATACATTTTCTTCCTCCAAATTCATAAACTACAACAACAATTCACACTTTAGCAACTTCACTTCTCACAATTACATAAAATCATATTAAAATCACATTAATTCCTACAACAACTCACAACAAATTTCAATGCCGACTTGAACCATTAAACCTTCATTTACATCATAAAGGCCACAACAACCCAACTAACATGCTAAATAAAATTAATTCATCTTTCCTCCACCATACAACACCACACGGCCACAATCACACACACACACCCACACGGCCCACACACAACACATAATATTTCCATGATTTTCATTCATTTCTACATATTAGAACATACATAAACCTTCCATAACCTATAAAAGAAGAGAAATTCTTACCTTTTTCCTCAATTTCCCACTTGACTAAAATTTTGGACTTGCCACCAAGAGTAGTTTTCTTGCTTCAATAATTATATCACGTTGAAGAGGACCTTTGAATTAGTAGGAATACTAGAAGAATTATTTTTTTTGGATCAAAGATTGAAGACTTCAAATTTTTCTTTTTTTTTTCTTGGCCGAGAGGCCCTTCTCTCTTACTCTCCAATTTCTTTTTCTTGAATGTTCTTGAATTGATGAATAATAGTGGCCCTTTTCTCTTTTTATTTACTCAATTTAGCTTCTACATGGGCCTTGGCCCATTCCCCCTTTGGCCGGCCACCTTGGGCCTTTTTTTTTTTTCCAAGCCCAATTATTCATGACTAATTTTTTTTGTAATTTATGCTACTAATTTCCAAATTTCTAATTTTTCCCCTATCCTTCCTCAATATTTCCGCATCAATATTTTCATGAACAACTTATGTATTAAATAAGATCAAAAATATTGCCTTATCTCTTAGTAGTCACAATTATCTTAAATTATCCAAATGTGCAAATTACGGGAGATAACATCCTCCCCCCCCCCCCCCCCCCTTTAGAACATTCGTCCTCGAATGTTAAACTAATCTTATAGGGTCTTGCAAGCATTTCGGGGGAGTTTCTTTTTATGGACAGCACATATAATTCATTCACCAATCAATATAACCAATTAAGGAATTTAGATTACCTGTAGGCATAGGAAACAAGTGGGGATACTTCTTCTTCATCTCGTCCTCCGCTTCCCAGGTCATTTTCTCTCGGTTATTGTTCCGCCACAAGACCTTTACAGAAGGCACATCTTTGGTATGCAGTCTCCTCACCTGACGATCCAGGATGGCTACCGGCTGTTCTTCGTAGGACAGCTCCTCTGTTACCTGGATATCTTCTATGGGAAATATTCTGGAAGGATCACCAATACATTTGCGGAGCATTGATACATGAAATACCGGATGTACTGATTCCAGATCGGATGGTAAGTCTAACTCGTAGGCGACCTTGCCTATCTTTCGAACAATCTGATGAGGCCCAATATATCTCGGACTGAGCTTTCCTTTTCTGCCGAATCTCATTACACCCTTCATAGGTGACACTTTCAGAAATTCCCAGTCACCAATCTGGAACTCTAAGTGTCGCCGTCGATTGTCTGCATATGATTTCTATCGACTCTGGGCTGCTAATAACCGTTCCCGAATGAGTTTCACCTTATCGACTGCTTGCTGGATCATATCTGGACCAATTAGCTTAGTTTCACCCACATCGAACCAACCAATCGGAGATCTGCATTTTCTACCATATAAGGCTTCATACGGCGCCATCTGGATGCTGGAATGATAATTATTATTATAAGCGAATTCAATAAGCGGCAAATGATCATCCCAGCTACCTCTGAAATCAATAACACAGGCCCGTAGCATATCTTCCAGCGTCTGAATAGTACGCTCGGCCTGTCCGTCAGACTGAGGATGTAATGCGGTGCTAAGACTCACCTGAGTCCCCAATCCTTCCTGAAATGACCTCCAGAAATTAGCTGTAAACTGAGCACCTCTGTCGGATATAATAGATATAGGAACTTCGTGAAGTCTTACTAGCTCTCTAATATATAACCGGGCATAATCCTCAGCCGAATAGGTGGTCCTGACCGGAAGAAAATGGGCTGATTTTGTCAGCCTATCAACAATAACCCATATAGAATCATACCTTCATGGAGTTCGCGGTAAACCTGTAATGAAATCCATATTAATTATTTCCCATTTCCAAGCTGGAATTTCCATTTCCTATAACAATCCACCAGGCTTTTGATGCTCGATCTTAACATGTTGGCAATTTGGACACTAAGCAACGAACTCTGCGACGTCCCTTTTCATACCATCCCACCAATATAAACATCTGAGATCACGGTACATTTTTGTGGATCCGGTATGAACAGAATACCGAGCATAATGTGCCTCTCCCATAACCTGTCGCCGCAGCCCTGCAACGTCAGGTACACATAACCTGCCTTCATATAATAATACCCCGTCAGGTGAAATATCAAACTGGGTCTTCTCCTTTTCAAGGGCCGCATCTCTGTACTGTACCAGAATAGGATCCTCGTATTGGCGTCGTTTTACTTCTTCCATAATAGACGATTCAGCAACTTCTCAGACAGAAACCCCAATATTTCCAGAATCGGCCAAACATAATTCAAGACTAGCTAGCTGATGAATTTCACGAACTAATTCTTTCCTTTCTGGCTGTACGTCGATCAAAATGAGCATAGACTTGCGGCTAAGTGCATCTGCTACAACATTGGCTTTCCCAGGATGATATAAAATGTCAACGTCATAATATTTCAATAACTCGAACCATCTCCTTTGCCGCAAATTCAGCTCCTTTTGCTTAAAAATATATTGGAGGATTTTGTGATCCGTATAAATATCAACATGAACCCCATATAAGTAATGCCGCCATATCTTAAAAGTATGAATTACCGCGGCTAGTTCCAGATCATGAGTAGGATAATTTCTCTCGTGCGGTCTGAGCTGCCGGGAGGCATAGGCTATAATTCGACCATGCTGCATTAATACACAACCTATCCCAATACCGGAAGCATCACAATAGATGACATACCCGTCTGACCCCTCGGGAAGGGTTAAAACTGGAGCTGTAATCAATTTTCTTTCAGCAACTGGAAGTTGCGCTCGCAAGCATCGTTCCACTGAACTTTTACTGCCTTCTGAGTTAGCTTCGTTAATGGTGCTGTAATCGAAGCAAAATTCTCCACAAACCTCCTGTAATACCCTGCTAATCCCAGAAAACTGCGTACCTCAGTCGGTGTCGTAGGCCTAGGACAACTCTTTACAGGTTTGATCTTCTATGTATCAACCCGAATACCATCAGCTCCGACGATATGCCCCAAGAATGCCACTAAAGTCAACCAGAATTCACATTTGGAGAACTTAGCATATAATTTCTGTTGCCGGAGTGTGCCAAGTACTGTCCTCAAATGATCTGAATGCTCTTCTACTGATCGTGAGTAAACCAGAATATCATCAATAAACACAATCACAAACATATCTAGAAATGGCCTGAATAACCGATTCATCAAATCCATAAACACTGCTGGGGCATTGGTCAGCCCAAAATACATTACCCTGAACTCATAATGCCCGTATCGGGTCCTGAAAGTAGTCTTTGGAATATCTGCCTCTCGTACCCGCACCTGATGATAACCCGAGCGCAAATGTACCTTCGAAAAATATTTAGCACCCTGCAACTGGTCAAATAAATCATCAATCCGGGGAAGGGGATATTTATTCTTTATAGTCACCTTATTCAGCTGTCTGTAATCAATGCACATCCGCAGCGACCCGTCCTTCTTTCTTACAAACAATACCGGCGCTCCCCAAGGTGACGTATTGGGTCTGATGAAGCCTTTTTCTAATAAATCTTTCAGCTGCTCCTTCAATTCCTTCAATTTTGCAGGTGCCATTCTGTAAGGAGGAATAGATATAGGCTAAGTATCTGGCAGCACATCTATCGTGAACTCGATCTCCCGTTCGGGTGGAAGACCTGGAAGCTCGTTCGGAAATACATCTAGAAATTCATTGACTACTGGGACTGACTGGAGAGTAGGCGTTTCTGCTTTAACATCATGCACGCGAACCAAATGATAAATATACCCTTTCTGAATCATCTTCCTGGCCTTGAGGTATGAAATAAACTTACCCCTCGGCGATGCTGTACTTCCTGCCCATTCTATAACTGGTTCCCCTGGAAATTGAAAACGAACTACCTTTTTCTGACAGTCAACGTTAGCATAACAAGAGGCTAACCAATCCATGCCCATAATAACATCGAACTCTGTCATATCTAATTCTACCAAATCGGCCTTGGTACAACGGCCACATATAATTACTGAACAATCCTTATATACCTGCCTCGCTATAATAAAATCCCCGACCGGTGTAGCTACCTCGAACGGTTCTATCGGTTCAGGTGTTATCCCAATTTTACTAGCGACATGGGGAGAAATATATGATAAAGTAGAACCTGGGTCGATCAATGCATATACATCTCGGGAGAAGACCAATAATGTACCTGTAACTAAGTTCGGCAACGCCTCCTGATCCTGTCGGCTGGCCAAGGCATATATGCGGTTCGAGGGACCGCTAAAATCAGAAACTCCGCCACGACCTCTACCGCGGCCTGCTGGTGCTGGCATACCCCGCCCCATAGGGCGCATAGCAACAGAAGTGGAGGATGAACCCGCAGCTGATCCCGTCGGCTGGGCTGCACCACCGGAACCACCCGTCAACGGACAATCTCTCATAATATGGCCCTGGCGGCCACAAGAAAAACAGGCACCTGTAGCTCAATAACACTCTCCTGGGTGAGACCTCCCACAATAAGAACATCGAGGCATAGGTGTCCTCGCCTGGCTGGAACCTCTGCTCACCTGCGAACCTGAAGCCCTAGAGCTCTGGCCCGCTCCTGAGTGCCTTGCACCATCAAATCGTCTGCCTGTAGACTGTGGATGTGTACTCCGGCCTGAGTGAGGAGGATATCTGCTATACTGCTGCTGAGGCTGCCCGCCTCGAGACTCCCCGGAATAACCAGCCGACCTAGCCCTCTTGGGCTGCCTCCTGTCACGGTCTCTATCGGGCTGACGCCCTCTATGCCGGTCCTCCATTCCTTGCGCATATGCCTGTAACCGGGCAATGTCCATACCAGTCTGCGATGCCATCGCCATACTGCTATCAACCAAGTAATGATCAAACCCATCACGTACCGGTGCATCCTGTCGGTCGTATCAGCTACAATGGTGGGCGCATATCTGGCCAGAGAATCAAACTCTAAGCTGTACTCTCGGACACTCCTGCCTCTCTATCTCAGCTGTAAAAATCTGTCAACTCTCGCCCGCCGCAGCTCTGGAGGCAAAAAGTGGCTGAGAAAGGCTGCTGTAAACTCGTCCCACACGGCTGGAGGAGAATCCTCGCCTCTAGACAGCTCCCAGGACTCATACCAATTAACGGCTACATCCCGCAGTCTATGTGAAGCCAGCTCGACAGACTTAGTCTCAGAAGCCCTGACTAGTCTCAGCATACGCTGCATTTGTCGAATAAATCCTGGGGATCCTCCTCGAGCTTAGACCCGTAGAACTCTGGGGGATTATAGGTCAAGAAATCACGAACCCTCATACTGTCATGTCTGTCTACATCATCACCCCCTAGCCCGCGTCTGCGAGCCTGTCCTGCTACTAATCTCGTCAGTAACTGTACAGCATCTCTCATCGCCCTGTCCTCCGCCCCTGGCTGAGGAGCTGGAGGCTCGGGCGTTGGGGCCTCCAGAGCTAGTGGTGGAGCCTCCCCCTGATCCATGGTGGCAGCGGCTGCTGCTCCAGGCTCCTCTAGTGGTGGGGGTGTAGCAGAACCCGCTGACTGGGGCGTAATATCGAGCATAGTCTGAGCACGAGCCCGAGTTACTCTCTGTATCTGACTGGTCTCTCCTGTCACCGCTTTGCCCTTCTGGGCCGCCGTCGCCTTTTTCGGAGGCATCACTGTAAACATAGCAATCGGTCAGAAAGAAATCATCCTAATAGTACAGCTCTATCGCACGATCTAAGATCAAAAGGAAGGTAACACCCTACATGTCCTGTAGCCTCCTGTTTATAGATGTGGTGCACAACACACCGATAAACAAGACTCAACTAAACACGGCCTGTAGACATTCCGAGGAAAAACCGCTCTGATACCACTTTTGTCACTACCCAACCCCGTGAGCCGTGACTAGTGCCCTAGCTGGACACCCATACACACTCACTTACCAAATCGATATATCAAGGACTTATCCGTATTCAGCATACATTAAGTTATGCAGCTATTGAAATCAGATGTAGTCATAAGAGGTCATATATAGCAAAATATCACACAGAAGCCGGCAAGACTGGCGGAAAACACATCGCCCGAATATATATACATCCATACACACACATATGGGTCGTTTCGGCCATCACAGCAAACGGGACCGCTTAAGACACGAATCACAGACATGACCACACAATGATGACCCATGACCCACATATATGTCTACAGGCCTCTACAAACCACAACAGAAACATATGACGGGACAGGGCCCCGCCGTACCCCAAATAGTCATATGTATACAGAAACATGTACAACAAAGATATGTACCAAAATATGGGCTCCGGATCAAAGGGAGCGCTCCAAAGTAGCAGAATAGGTATCCTACACTGGGGGATCACCAGAACGAACGTCTGCACCTGCGGGCATGAAACGCAGCTCCCGAAGAAAGGGGGTCAGTACGAAATATGTACTGAGTATTTAAAGCATGAAATACAGTAATCCAAATCATAACTGAAATAAGGAGTATGGAAAATGATTACAGAATCAGTATATCAAAGCTTGTTCTGAAAACATAGATAATGAAATAAAAACAAATCATGCATATGGCTCAGGAACGTCGTCGCCATTCCGACGCTGGCGCCACAACACATCATACTCCAGAAGGTTTCAAATCTCCGTACAACCCCGACACATATCGTAAAATCATAACACATCATACGCCATTACACATCATAACACCATATATAGGCGGTACCCGGCCCTTTAATAAATGGCTCGGCGAACCGTAACACATCATACTGCCGAATACAATATAGTGCGCACGACGACAAAACGGGCCCGGGACTCGGCGAACGATATAATAGTAGTATGCACGAGCGGAGTAGTGAGAAACCACATGCATATAAATAAATAAATTCCAAGACTCGATGGACAAATATATTTACCGACATCTGAAAGCTCAGAAACAAGTATCGGGTCAATCGGAATTAGTATACGAAAGTTATGAGCTTTTGAAGTACAGAACCTTCTAAAACGTTTCAAAGCCATTTTTGGGAAAGTCAAGTAACCATCATATTAGGTACCTTTCGAATATCGTTATGGATCAAACTAAATGGAGTTTTAGAACCACATGTACGTATGAAAATATGTATCAAAGACTTTAGTCATATCAATCATCTTTCGTACAACATTCGGAAACATATCAACTAGAACTTCGAATATCATAAATACGCATCAAACCATATGGAGTAGCTTATGGGAGTCAAGGATATTAGCCCTCCTAGTGGCTCTAAGAATAGGATTTTCTTTAAAATCATACATATACGTCATTTGCTCGTTTCGTAAGGGTCATGCCAAAAGAAAGAAAGGTTAGGCTTTACATACCTCGCTCGCCTCCTAAGCTAATCCCAACTCAAGTCTCGGGCTCCCCAAGATCTACAATAACGTTATTAATTACCAAACGTTAGCTACAAGTACTTAGAAATTCAATTCTAACTAGCACTTGTCTACAGAATTTTTGGCAGCATCTCCCATGTAAATACAACAACCCCGAGAATTCAACTTGGCCAAATTTATCAACAACCATACCAACAATCATTTCAACAATACCAACAATATATTTGGAACATATTCTAACATTAGTAACCCTCACAACATTCAAAACAATCCCACCAACTCCGCTCCACCCGAAACTATACAAATGCAACAAAAGCCACAACCATACATTTTCTTCCTCCAAATTCATAAACTACAACAACAATTCACACTTTAGCAACTTCACTTCTCACAATTACATAAAATCATATTAAAATCACATTAATTCCTACAACAACTCACAACAAATTTCAATGCCGACTTGAACCATTAAACCTTCATTTACATCATAAAGGCCACAACAACCTAACTAACATGCTAAATAAAATTAATTCATCTTTCCTCCACCATACAACACCACACGACCACAATCACACACACACAGCCACACGGCCCACACACAACACATAATACTTCCATGATTTTCATTCATTTCTACATACTACAACATACATAAACCTTCCATAACCTATAAAAGAAGAGAAATTCTTACCTTTTTCCTCAATTTCCCACTTGACTAAAATTTTGGACTTGCCACCAAGAGTAGTTTTCTTACTTCAACAATTATACCACGTTGAAGAGGACCTTTGAATTAGTAGGAATACTAGAAGAATTAATTTTTTTGGATCAAAGATTGAAGACTTCAAATTTTTCTTTTTTTTTCTTGGCCGAGAGGCCCTTCTCTCTTGCTCTCCAATTTCTTTTTCTTGAAAGTTCTTGAAATGATGAATAATAGTGGCCCTTTTCGCTTTTTATTTACTCAATTTAGCTTCTACATGGGCCTTGGCCCATTCCCCCTTTGGCCGGCCACCTTGGGCCTCTTCTCCTTTTTTTTTTTGTTTTTTCTAAGCCCAATTATTCATGACTAATTATTTTTGTAATTCATGAAACTATTTTCCAAATTTCCAATTTTGCCCTTAGCCTTCCTCAATATTTCCGCATCAATATTTTCATGAACAACTTATGTATTAAATAAGATCAAAAATATTTCCTTATCTCTTAGTAGTCACAATTATCTCAAATTATCCAAATGTGCAAATTACGGGATATAAAACTGACGTCCTCTGTGTCGATCCTCTACCCCCTGTGCATATGCCTGTACCCGAGCAATATCCATACCTGGCTGAGAAGCCATTACCATACAGCTATCAATCAAGTAACGATCCAGCCCCATCACATAACGATGCACCCTATCAGCCATATCAGCTACAATAGTAGGCGCAAATCTGGCCAACGAATCAAACTCAAGACTATAATCCCGAACGCTCCTGCCATTCTGCCTCAGATGTAAGAATCTATCAACTCTAGCTCGTCTCATCTCTGGGGGCAGAAAGTGGCCAAGGAAGGCCTCCACGAACTCATCCCACACCGCTGGAGGAGCTCCCTCGGCCCTAGACAACTCCCAGGGCTCATACCAATTAACAACTACATCCCGCAACCGATACGAAGCCAACTCAACAGACTCAGTCTCAGAAGCCCTAATTATCCTCAACGTACGCTGTATCTACCGAATAAACTCTTGCGGATCATCCTCAGGCTTTGACCCGAAAAACTCTAGAGGCTTACAACTTAAGAAGTCATGAGCCCTCAAACTATCATGTCTATCCGCACGGTCAACCCCTAGCCTATGCCAGCGAGCCTGCCCTGCCACTAATCTGGTCAACAACTGAACTGCATCCCTCATAGCTCTATCCTCCACCCTTGGCTGAGGAGCTAGAGGCTCAGGTGCTGGAACCTCGGGAGCTGGCGGTGGAGCCGCCCCCTGACCTGGAGCTGTCGCTGCCCTAGGTTCCTTAGGAAGTGGCGGTGTAGCAGAACTCGCGGACTGGAACACAATCTCAGGCATAATCTAGGCACGGGCCCTAGTAACTCTCCGAGTCAGGGTAGTATCCCCTGCTACCGATTTGCCCTTCTGGGCAGCTGTCGCTTTCTTTGGAGGCATAGCTGTAAACATAATAGTCTGTTAGAAAGGGATTATCCTGGTAATATAGCTCTATCGTACGATCTAGGATAAGAAGGAAAAATAACATTCTAAATGCCCTATAGCTTCCTGTTTATAGATGTGGTGGACAACACACCAATAAACAAGACTCTACTAGACACGGTCTGTAGACACTCCGAGGATGAACTGCTCTGATACCACTTTTGTCACGACCTAACCCCGTAGGCCGTGACTAGTGCCCGAGCTGGACACTCGTATACGTACCTGTTAGCTATAATCCACCCAAAACTAACATAATATAGAAACTTGTAAAGCTAAACGTCGTCTCAGAACTGTCACATCTATATATCATGGTAACCTGTCTCCTGAGGAGTCACAGTCAATCAAGCATGACATAATACGCAAGCCGACAAGGCTACCACTACATACGGGAACATCCCAAAACACATATGCACGCCGATAAGGCTGCTACTACATACAACATCCCAAAATATATATATGCAAGTCGACAAGGCTGCCACTACCTATGGGAACGTCCCAAGTATAAATCATGCTAACACAGCCAAACAACATCTGTACACAACCCACACATATGTCTACAGACCTCTAAGAGTATCAACAGTGACATATGACGGGACAGGGCCCCGCCATACCCCTGGACAAACATATATATATATATATACATAAAAAGGATTTGTACCAAAAGTCTAGGCTCCGAAACAATGGAGCACTCCAAGACAACTGAGTAAAAGTCCTAAGCTGGAGGATCACCAAAGTGAGTATCTGTACCTGCGGGCATGAAACGCAGCCCCCCCTCGAAGAAAGGGGGTCAGTACGAGATATGTACTGGGTATATAAAGCATGAATTACATTAAGAAAGATCATAACTGAAGTAGAGATTCTAGGAGACAAGTATGATAATCAAGAAATCACTATACCTGTGCCTTATGAAACAAAATCATACATATCATTATCATATACCATACCCGGCCCATTATGGGACTCGGTGAATAAAGTCGTGTACACGTATACCATACTCAGCCCATCATGGGACTCGGTACCATAATCATATCATCATATCGTCACATCATCATATCATCATATACATATACCGTACCCGACCCTCTAGTAAGGGACTCGGTGAATAATGCAGTGACACTGTGCACGATAACTTACCCGGCCCGGGACTCGGTGAATGATACAATAACTGTATGCACGAGTAGAATATCATGAGCAACCATATGCAACTAAATCATCATCTGAGACTCAATGGAATAAAAAGAGTAATTAACACTCGAGTATCAAAGGCGATAGTCATATTGAGTACCCTTTAAATGTCACTATGGACTATATCAAATAGAGTCTCAGGAATCATAGACATATATCAAGATAATATGAAATAGCTTATGGAAGTCAAGGACATTAGTCATCGTAGAGTTTCTGAGGAAAGGAGCTTATATATACCGACTATTATCCAACGTATGGAAAACTTGAGAGGCAAGCTCAGTTATTTTAAGAGTTCTAACATCAAGAAGTGAATAAGAATCATGGATCACACTCGAACTTATGAATAGAGTTACCCCAAAGCTCATATCATACGTTACTTATATCTAAGACATGCCAAAAGAAAGAAGGGACAGCTTTACATACCTGTTAGAAGTTATTCGTAATCACATTCGCTTCGCCGCCCCTTAGCCTATTTAATATAAAAGTAACGCTATCGTTAGTAAACTATACTTTCTAGTTCCTAAATCTGTAGCCCATCGCTTATAGAACCCATTCTTTAACTTATACTCTCTTGATTAGGGTTTTTCATTAGTTAAGGACCTAATAGAAATCGGGCAGCATTTCCTCTGTATATTCGCCTAACCCGAATTTCCTAATATCCTCCTGTTATCACAGAATTACCAACAACAACATATGGACATAATCATACCTTCAATCCTTTAAATTCAACAAGGATAACAACATATCCACAAACAACACAACTTTAACTTTAACCATTTAATTCCTTCATTTTTACCATATAATCCATGATAACAACAATCATAATGCTACTTAAAATAAATTCACCATTCTTAATCAAAACGGCCCCCTACTCGGCTCAATCTACACTTCAATATCAACATACATAACCCTTTATATTCAACACACATCTACCAATTATACAAGTTTAAACTACCTCCAAAACATGTAAAAAAAAAAGATTGAATCTTACCATAACGATCTTGGTTCCTTAACGTTGCCGCCTTCAATGATTCAATTCACGTTGAAATTCCTTTGAACACCTATAACTCCTTAGAATTCAAGCTTCCCAAACCCTCTTTCACTTTGAGCTTCACTTGAGCTCATTCTCGGCCAAAAATGGCCATGGCCGAGAGCTCCATTTTCTCCTCCATCTCCTTTCTTTTTTTTTTGTTCAACTAAAATGTGAAAGATGATTCAATGAGTCATCTTTTTGACTCATATATATGGATCCCCTAAGCCCTACACGTGTCCAACCTAATGAGTCATCCATTTTTTTTTTTTATTTCGGGTGGGGCCCACTATTAGTAATTAAGTTAATTAATTTTAATTACTCACTAATTCTTACTTAATAATCCAATCACAATTAATTAGTCCCTAATCTCTAATAATATTTCTACACTAAATAAAATTTATAAACAATTTGTGTTCTAATTAAAATTGAAAATTAAAAGTTCCTATTTTGTATCCGAAAATGATCCCGTCCTTAACTTAAGTCGGTTAGCTTGCGAATAATCTCGACGTATAAGAATACGGGATATAACAGAAAGCAACAGCCACCCAGAAGGACAAGACTGCGACAGGAAGGCGGGCTGAATTGGAGCCACCGATAAATATTGAAGAGGGTGAGTCCCGTAATGAGGCTACATCTCATACTTCTCACACTCCGTCTGTTTTATAGGAGCGTGAAGGGCCCTCAGCTCCAACTCCAATGCCTCCAGTTTCTTCGCCGGATGCTTCGGGCCAGTAGATGACCGAGGCTATTCAGTTATTGACCCAACTAGTTGCTGCTCAGTCTCAGCGGCAGAGTGCGGGTACAGGCGATACAATAGTTAGTGCAAGGGCTCGTGATTTTATGAGTTTGAATCCTCTAGAATTTTTCGGGTTAAAGCCGGATGAAGACCCACAAGGCTTTATAGATGAGATGCCGAGGTCGCTGAGAATAATACATGCTTCCGATACGGAGTCAGTGGAGTTAGCTTCCGATAGGTTATGGGATGTAGTCGTTCGATGGTATAGTAATTGGATATCTTCGAGAAAGGAAAATGCACCTCCCCCGGTATGGGAGGAATTCGTAGATGCTTTTATCCGCCATTATTTGCTACCGAAGGTCCGTCCGGCCCGAGCTGATAGGTTTTTGAATTTAAGGCAAGGAAATATGAGTGCTCGGGAGTATAGTCTCCATTTTAATTCAGTGGCCAGGTATACTCCGGCCATGGTAGCCAATATGAGAGACCGGGTGCCCCAATTTGTCAGCGGTTTAGGGCCATATTTTGTCAAAGACTGCTTGGTAGCTTCACTCAAGGAAGGGATGGATATCTCCCGTATTCAGGCTCACTCTCAGAATTTGGAAGAGCAGCAGTAGCCGCATAGGGGTGAGCGTGATGTTGATGGAGGCCATAGTAAGAGGGCTAGATCTGTCGATGCTAGTGTCACGACCCGACTAGGGGCCATGACGGGTACCTGGGGCTAACCACCGAGCACCACTCATTCTATTGCTCATCATACTCATAATACACTTCTTTAATATTCATATGCTCATAATCATAGGAAAACCATATTTCATTTGGAAACATAATTACCCTATATACATAAGCCTTCCGGCAATCAAAATAATATATACATACGAGGAGAACCCATGAGACCATACTACCCACACATACGTATCTACGAGCCTCTACTAGAGTACTAGACATATGGATAGGACAAGACTCCATCGTGTCCAAAATACATATACATATATATATACACAAAATGATAAACCCAATTAGCACCTCCGGAATAATGGAGTGCTCTTGTATATCTGTTTATAGCTCCTATAGGTCTGCGCCGTCTCCCTGTTTACCTGTGGGCATGAAGACAGCGTCCAAAGAAAATGGACGTCAGTACGAATTTTGTTAGAGTATGTAAGGCATGAATGAAATGAACATGATAGAGAAATAATAAGTCATAAGGTGAAGGTAAGACCTGCGTGACCTTTAAGGATGAACCAGAATCTGCCAAACGGAGTCCAAGGCTAGCTAACTGACGAATCTCACGAACTAATTCTTTCTTATCAGGCTGCACATTTGTCAAACTGCCCATGGATTTGCGGCTCAGTGCATCAGCTACCACATTAGCTTTCCCACGATGATACAAAATATCGACGTCATAATCTTTCAATAATTCAAGCCATCTTCTCTGCCGCAAATTCAGCACCTTTTGTTTAAAAATATACTGGAGGCTCTTATGGTCCGTTAAATATCAACGTGGACCCCGTTTAAATGATGTTGCCATATCTTCAAAGCATGAATCACCGCGGACAATTCCAGATCATGAGTGGGATAATTTCTCTCATGCGGTCTGAGCTGCCGGGAAGCATAGGCTATGACTCGACCGTGCTGCATTAACACACAGCCAATCCCAATACCGGAGGCATCACAATAAATGACGTACCCGTCTAACCCCTCTGGAAGAGCTAAGACTGGAGCTGTAATTAATTTCTCCTTTAGCGTCTGGAAACTGCGCTCACAGGCATCAGTCCACTGAAATTTTGCTGCCTTCTGAGTTAGCTTTGTTAATGGTGCCGCAATAGAAGCAAAATTCTCCACAAATATTTTATAATATCCGGCCAAACCCAGAAAACTGCGTACCTCTGTCGGTGTAGTAGGCTTAGGCCAATTCTGTACAGCTTCAATCTTCTGCGTATCGACCCGAATACCATCTGCTCCGACAATATGCCCCAAGAATGCCACTGAGGTCAACCATAATTCACATTTGGAGAATTTAGCATATAATTTTTGCTGCCGAAGCGTGCCGAGTACTGTTCTCAAATGATCTGAATGCTCCTCTGTTGATCGTGAGTAAACTAAAATATCATCCATAAATACAATCACGAACATATCAAGGAACGGCCGGAATACCCGAATAATCAAATCCATGAATACCGCTGGAGCATTAGTCAGCCTAAAAGACATTACTCTGAATTCATAATGCCCATACCGGGTCCTGAAAGCAGTCTTCGGAATATCGGCCTCTCATACCCGTACCTGATGGTAGCCTGAACGCAAATCTATCTTCGAAAAATATTTGGCACCCTGCAACTGATCAAATAAATCGTCAATCCGGGGAGGGGATATTTATTCTTTATAGTCACCTTGTTTAGCTGTCTGTAGTCAATACACATCCGCAGTGACCCGTCTTTCTTTCTTACAAATAATACAGGCACTCCCCAGGGTAATGTACTGGGTCTGATGAAGCCTTTGTCCAATAGATCTTTCACCTGTTCCTTCAATTCTTTCAGTTCTGCCGGTGCCATTCTATACGGAGGAATAGATATGGGTTGCGTATCTGGCAACAAATCTATCGTAAATTCTATCTCCCGTTCAGGGGGAAGACCTGGAAGCTCATCTGGGAATACATCTGGAAATTCATTGACAACTTGAACTGACTGGAGCGTAGGTGTCTCGGCCTTAGTATCGTGCACACGGACCAAATGATAGATATAACCTTTTTGAATCATCTTCTTAGCCTTGAGGTATGAAATAAACTTATTCATCGGCGATACTGTACTCCCTGACCACTCTATGACTGGTTCCCCTGGAAACTGGAAACGAACTACCTTTTTTTGGCAGTCAACATTAGCATAACAGGAAGCTAACCAGTCCATGCCCATAATAACATCAAATTCCAGCATATCTAATTCTACCAAATCATCTTTAGTGCAACGATCATATATAATCACAGAACAATCTTTATATACCTGCCTCTCTATAATAAAGTCCCCAACCTGTGTAGCCACTTCTAATGGTTCTATAGGTTCGGATATTATTCCAATTTTACTAGCAACGAGCGGGGAGATATATGATAAAGTAGAACCAGGATCAATTAATGCATATACAGATCGGGAGAAAACAAGTAATGTACCTGTAACAACATTTGGCGATGCCTCCTAGTCCTAACGGGTAGCCAATGAATATATGCGGTTCGGAGGACCGCTAGAATCTGAAACACCACCACGGCCTCGACCGCGGCCCGTCGGTGCCGACATACCTCGCCCCGCAGGGCGCATAGCTGAAGGAGTAGAGGATGAACTAGCAGCTGATCCCGTCAGCTGAACTGTACCACCAGAACCACTCGCCAACGGACAATCACGCATAACATGGCCCTGACGGCCGCAAGAAAAACAGGCTCTTGTAGCTCGGTAGCACTCCCCTGGGTGCGATCTCCCACAATATGAACAACGGGGCCTGGGTGGTTTGGACTGGCTGGAACCTCTGGTCATCTGCGAACCTGGTGCCCTGGAACTCTGGCCGGCCCCAGACGGTCCTGCACCATCAAATCGTCTACCGGTGGACTGTGTACCCCGGCCTGACGGAGGAGGATATCTGCCTGACTGCTGTGGCTGAGGCTGCCCGCCTCGAAAATCTCTAGAATATCCCGCTGATCTGGCCCTCTTAAACTGCCTCCTGTCTCGATCCTTACTGGGCTGCTCTCCCCTATGCCGGTCCTCCATCACTTGGGCATAAGCCTGTAATCGGGCGATGTCCATATCAGTCTGCGATGCCATCGCCATACAACTGTCAACCAGGTAGCGGTCCAACCCTATCACGTACCGGTGCATCCGGTCAGCCATATCTGCTACTATAGCAGGTGCATATCGAGCCAAAGAATCAAACTCCAAATTATACTCACCAACACTCCGACCTCTCTGCCGCAACTGCAAAAATCTATCAACTCTCGCCCTCCGCAACTCCGGGGGCAAAAAGTGGCGGAGAAAAGTGGCTACAAACTCGTCCCACGTAGCTGGGGGAGCACCCTCACCTCTGGACAGCTCCCAGGACTCATACCAATTAATAGCAACATCTCGTAATCTGTGTGAAGCTAGCTCAACAGACTCGGTCTCTGAAGCCCTGACCTGTCTCAGTAAGCGCTGCATCTGCCGAATGAAATCCTGGGGGTCCTCCTCGGGCCTGGACCCAAAAAACTCTGGGGGATTACATGTCAGAAAATCACGGACCATCAGGCTATCACGCCTGTCATCATCATCATCTCTCAGCCCGCGTCTGCGAGCCTGTCCTGCCACCAACGTTGTCAGCAACTGTACGGCCTCCCTCATAGCCCTATCCTCCGCCCCAGGCTGAGGAGCTGGAGGCTCAGGCGCTGGAGCCCCTGGAGCTAATGATGGACCTGCTCCAGGCTCCGCCGGTGGTGGTGTCGTCGAACCCTCTGACTGCGGCACAACATCGGGCATAATCTGAGCACGAGCCCGAGTAACCCTCTGTGTCTGACTAGTCTCTCCTACCACACCTTGCCCTTCTGGGCAGCCGTCGCCTTCTTCGGAGGCATTACTGAAAAACACAACAACCTATCAGAAAAGAGTCATCCTAATAGCACAGCTCTATCGCACGATCTAAGATTCAAAGAAAGGTAACACCCTAAATGTCCTATAGCCTCTTGTTTATAGATGTGGTGCACAACACACCGATAAACAAGACTTTACGAGACACGGCCTGTAGACATTCCGAGGACAAACCGCTCTGATACCACTTTTGTCACGACCCAGTGATGTGATTCTTCGAGTTAACAAAGAACCAATCGACCAGGATCTTGTTCTTGAAGCGATTTGATGGGCAGATTCAAGAAACGGACGTAAATCGGTCTATAGTTCTCGGAATTATGTGTTTTCAAGACGAGGAGAAAGATGAAGTTTTGAACTATAAAAATGGCTCTTGAATCGTTTAAAACAAATAAGTATTGAAGGCGGAATGATGGAAAGAAAATTAGGGTTCTGGATATGAACTAGAACGAATTTTAATCAAGAAACGCGTTCTTGAATGATTAAGAACAAATAAAGTTCCTAAGTCACCACTTGAAATCAACTTACGTGATAAAGAAACACCACACGCTATTGAAAACAAGATAAAGACTATCACCACCTTGCTTGGAACCAAAAACAAGGATAAAGAAGACCAAATAGAGAAAATAACTCTATTGCAAACTAGGGTTTATGCTAAAAAACGTGAATAGTATATTTACAAGTAATGAGAACCCTTTATATAGGCCTAGGGTCTCTTCTTTTATGACTACAAATCCCTATTCTACTCTAGAAAGGAAATAGCTAAAAACAAGGAAAGTAAAATCCCTATTCTATAAGGAAAAGAATAAAGAAAACAAGAATCCTACTAGAACTAGAATAAAGATCCTACTAATGATAGGAAATTAAATCCTACTATAATATAAATCAAGAAACAAGAAACCTATTTAGAAAAGGATTTATGAAACAAGAATGGGAAATAATCTTCAAACTTGAGCTTCTTGGACTTTTCTTTTTCTTGAATTTCAATCTTGTGTTTCTTGATTTTCTTGGATTTCTTGATCTTCTTCATCTTTCATCATTCTCCCCTTGTTGAGAAAGACTCGTCCCCGAGTCTAAAGGCTCCATAAACGGTGAAAGATTAGCCCAAAAAAAAAATTGGGAACAACCCATACTTACCAGGCTCTAAGTTGCATTTTTCTAACTTTTCATAGAGCTTCATCATGTTCAAAGAAAACTTTGCATATGGCCGAACTAAATCCCACTTTCTTAGTATTAACTTTTTTCCATAATTTCTCAAACCTATCATCTTAAACCGATCTTCATGAATCTTGAATACTCCCGTGTCGATGCGATACTTGTATGCAAAATCTGAGTTAGTGCCACAAAAACGTTTAAATAAATCAAATTCATGTACCTTTGGATTAGGGTTAGAGAATAGATCATGTCTTCTTATGAGCTCCTTGATGATTTTGATGCTCTCATATTTGACATGATTATAGCCATTAACCTCAATGAAATTGAGAGATATTAAATCCACACTTTCTTGCAAAGATTCAATCTTTTGAGGAATAATTCTTGCTCGAACTAGATCATAAATTAAACTCTCATTCATAGACTCCTTTTTTAGCAACTCATTCTCTTTCTCTTTCAAATATTCATACACTATTGGTCCTATGCAATACACTGCATTAGTTGGTGTGGAGTAGGAAACAAAATCTGGATTCTTTTTTAAATCACTTAAAGATGGAAAGTCAATCTCACAAATAGTTGGATGCTCCAATGGATCCTCATCAAACTTTGGAGGTAAATCCTCAACTTGTGGATCTAATTCTTTCTTCTCCTCCGTTTGCTGTTCCATATTTATGGGACCAATGATTTGTAATTTGGTCACAAAAGAATCATCAACATACTTGGAGTTTTTAGCAACATCTTCTGGAGTCAAGGGAACCAACTTAATTTTCCGTCCATCCTTTGTAAAAGAATAGGTATTACGATATTCATCATAGTTAGCACACCTTTCATACACCCATGGTCTTCCAAGTAATAAGTGGCAAGCATCCATCTTTGTTACATCACACCAAACAAGATCATTATATATTTTGCCAATAGAAAAAGAAACTAGGCATTGATGAGTTACCTCTAAACCACCATCATCATTCTCCAATTTGATGCTATAAGGATATGGATGAAGTTTTGTTAACAAGCCAAGTTTAGAAACCATCTCTTCAGAAACAACATTAACATGACTTCCTTTATCAATGATTACCGAACATACCTTATCACGGGAGGTACATCTAGTGCGGAAAAGAGATTCCTTTTTCCATAGTTTTTCATCTTCATGAACCAAACGTCCTCCTCTTGGTTGCATACTCATCCTACTCTTCAACTGTGCTCTGATACCAAATTGATTATGTGATTCTTCGAGTTAACAAAGAACCAATCGACCAGGATCTTGTTCTTGAAGCGATTTGATGGGCAGATTCAAGAAACGGACGTAAATCGGTCTATAGTTCTCGGAATTATGTGTTTTCAAGACGAGGAGAAAGATGAAGTTTTGAACTATAAAAATGGCTCTTGAATCGTTTAAAACAAATAAGTATTGAAGGCGGAATGATGGAAAGAAAATTAGGGTTCTGGATATGAACTAGAACGAATTTTAATCAAGAAACGCGTTCTTGAATGATTAAGAACAAATAAAGTTCCTAAGTCACCACTTGAAATCAACTTACGTGATAAAGAAACACCACACGCTATTGAAAACAAGATAAAGACTATCACCACCTTGCTTGGAACCAAAAACAAGGATAAAGAAGACCAAATAGAGAAAATAACTCTATTGCAAACTAGGGTTTATGCTAAAAAACGTGAATAGTATATTTACAAGTAATGAGAACCCTTTATATAGGCCTAGGGTCTCTTCTTTTATGACTACAAATCCCTATTCTACTCTAGAAAGGAAATAGCTAAAAACAAGGAAAGTAAAATCCCTATTCTATAAGGAAAAGAATAAAGAAAACAAGAATCCTACTAGAACTAGAATAAAGATCCTACTAATGATAGGAAATTAAATCCTACTATAATATAAATCAAGAAACAAGAAACCTATTTAGAAAAGGATTTATGAAACAAGAATGGGAAATAATCTTCAAACTTGAGCTTCTTGGACTTTTCTTTTTCTTGAATTTCAATCTTGTGTTTCTTGATTTTCTTGGATTTCTTGATCTTCTTCATCTTTCATCACCCAGCTCCGTAGGCCACGACTGGTGCCCTATTTGGACACCCCAAACAGACTTACATACTAACTCGTCATATTCTAATTTAACTCAGATTCCATATTGATCATTTTAAACAGATTTGGAAACAAATGTTATCTTAAGCGGTCGCACGTGCAAAAATATCATATCAAAGCCAGAAGGGACGGCGGAATACACATCGCCGAATATATGCACATATACAAACATGTGGGCCACCATGGCCGCTATAACAGACAGGACCACATTAAGACGCAAATCATAAACAGAACGAACACACACACGACCCATTACCCACATATACGACTACAGGCCTCTACAAATCAAAATGGAAACATATGACGGGACAGGGCCCCGCCGTACCCCAAATAGCCAAATATACAGAAACATATACATGACAAAGATATATACCAAAATATGGGCTCCGAATCAAAAGGAGCACTCTGTACTGGCAGAAGGTGTGGCCTACTCTAGCGGATCACGAGTCTCTGTACCTGCGGGCATGAAACGAAGCCCCCGACGAAAGGGGATCAGTACGAAAGGTGTACTGAGTATGTAAAGCATAGAGCACAGAAATCCAAACCATAGCTGACATAAAAGGGTACAGGAAGTAAATACCGAACCAGTACATCAAAGTCCGTGCTGAAAATATATGTATATAAAATGCAAATAAAAATCATACATAAGGCTCAGGAACGTGGTCACCTCTCCGACGCTGGTGCCACAACACAGCATACTCCAGAAGGTTTCAAATCTCCGTACAAACCCCGAACATAACATATTGTCACAACATATCATATCATCAGAACATATCATAATCCATATCACAGCATAACTCCATAAACAGTACTCGGCCCTATGGCGAGGTCTCGGGAACCGTAACATATCATACTGCCGAATATGTCATAATACGCACGATCACAAAACCGGCCCGGGATCCGGCGTACGATATCATAATAACATGCACGAGCGGAGTAGTGAGAAACTAATACAATTTACATATGAAAACATTTGTGAAGACTTGGTATGATCATATGACAACAAGTTAAGTAAACTAGTTTGAATAACTGAACAATATGAGGTCTGTCTCACAAAAGTATCTCTAAAATCGGATTTGTAATTCAGAGTATATATTAGAATATAATGGAGCCACTAAAACCTCATTCTTTGATAGCTAAAATCATAAGCAAAAGTTCCTTTTTGACATTATACAAAAGTAAGTCAAATAGGACAAACGAAGGAGGTCTCGGGGCTAGTGGGCCCACCTCGGGTCAAGTCGAGGTGGCGTACGTATTCACAAACATTAGACTCTATGGAGTCATCCATGGAAGTTTCAAGGGGATTTGCTTGCGTTTGTGAAAGTTACGGATGTTTGAACATTTCTTTCCAACAAAATAAAAGGGCTCTAATTCAATTTTACTGAATGAAATAGTACCAAAAGTAAACTCGGATTTCTATGAACAGAATATTCCCCGAGGCTCAAATCCAAACCTAGTACACCTAGGACATGCCAAGAGAAGGAAAGGGATAGCTTTACATACCTTATTCACTTCTTACGCTCGCCCAAACTCAAATCCCGTTTGCTCCAAAATCTACAATTGGTCACAATTACCAAATGTGAATTTGAAGCTTTTAAGAATTCAATCTTAAATCCATATTTGTCTGCAAAAATTTCGGCAGCATTTCCCCTATAAATTCAACATCCCCGAGAATTAACTCGGCCATAATATCAACAACAACACCCACAACAATACCAACAACATCAAGAACCATAACATAAATGTTCTTCTTTTCTACATTATGCAACAACTCCCATTCCAACTTCACACTTCCAACTTGATATCAACGTTCTCATATTTATTTACTAATTCAAGATTATTCAAACATAATTCAATAGCATTTCAAGCAATACTCAAGGATTCAAACAATCCCGCCAATTCCATATTCCATTCGAGACTTCTACAAATGCGACGAAACAACAAAGTCGCATTGTCTTCTTCCAAATTCATTAACAACAACCATAATCCACATTTTAGAACTCTACTTCCATAATTACATAAAAACTATATTAGAAACACATAATTTCCCATAACAACATACAACCAATTTCAATGCCGACTTAAATCATTAAACCCTTATTTACGTCACAAAAGTCACAACGACATAACTAACAAACTAAATGAAATTTAATTCACCTCTCCCCTTCACCACCATGGCTCACGGCCATGCACACACTCCACACACACACACGCCATGCACCCACACACCACAATTCCATAATTCTCATCTAATTCCAATCATTATAACATATACACTTCTTCCATAACATAAAAGAATAGAATTCTTACCTTTTTCTTCAATTTTTCCACTTGCCACAAACGTGACTTTCTCGCTTAACTAATTATACCACGTTGAAGAGCGTCTTGAACTTAATAAGAATTCAAGAAGAAAGAGATTTTTGGATCAAAGTTGATGGACTTGGAATTTTTTTTTTCCTTTCCTTATGGTTCGGCCGAATGGCCTCTTGAAGTGTTCTTCAATTTTTTTGTTTTGTTTCTTGAACTTTCTTGAAGATTAGCTTCTCTTATATTAATTAGTTACATGATTAATCACATGACTAATTTCATGGGCTTGGGCCAAGACCATGGCCGGCCACCCTTAAACTCTTGGGCCTCATTTTTCTCTTATTTCTTTTTGAGCCCAATTAGTTGTGAATCTTATTTTGTAATTCACGGAACTAATTTCTAAAATTCCAATTTTGCCCTTGGCCTTCCTCCGTATTTTCGCAGCAATATTTTTCATGAATAACACATATATATGAAATAAAATAAAATATAGCCCTCATTTCCTACAAAGCAAGATTATTCCAATTTTTCCAAATACGCAAAAATGCGGGATATAACAAGATGACCTGGGAAGGACAAGGATAATGAGTTGGTGCAGTGGACTAGAAAACCCATGACGTGGAATGAGGACTCATGTAAAGACTAAGGAGTCCGATTATAAAGAAAATAGGGTAAAGATAAGGAGTAGGCATGAAGAAAAGAACAACTATAAGAGAGAGACCCTCCCGAAGTGTTATAAGACCCCATAAGATCAGTTGAACATTCAAGGATCAATGTTCTAAAGGGGGGGAGGATGTTATAGCCCGTATTTTGTACGTTCGGATAATTCAAGATAATTGCCAGAAGTTAAGGGCAAGACCATATTTTGATCTTGTTTAATACACAAGTTGCTTATGAAAAATTATTGATGTGGAAATATTGAGAAAGGATAAGGGTAAAAAGGGAAATTCGCAAAGGGGTTCATGGTAATATTGAGGAAGGCTAGGGGAAAAATGGGAATTTCACAAAAAAGCTCAAGAATGTTCTTGAAAGGGGCCACATGGCCGTCCAAGTTGAAGTGGGCCTTGGCCCACATGGATGAATTATGTGTATATATATATATATATATATATATATATATATATATATATATATATATATATATATATATCTTATTAGTCATATTTATCATTACTTAGAAAATTCAAGAAGTTTGGAGAAGAAGAAAAAGAAATGCTGAGTTAGATTCTCGGGGATGGTGTATTTACAGGGGAAGTGCTGCCGAAATTTCGGCAGGTCATAAGTGAATTTATTTGAAAGACTAAGACAAGTGTGTATGACGAAGAATCTAATGATTGTGTGAATTCTTTTGAATGTAGACTAGCAAGCTTGGATAAATAAGCGTAGCCAATAGGACGTAGAACAAGTATGTAAGACTTACCTTTTCTTTCTTTTGGCATGATCCTTATGAAACGAGCAGATGACGTATATGTATGGTTTCAAAGAAATTTCTATTCTTAGAGCCACTAGGATGGCTAATATTCTTGACTTCCATAAGCTATTTCATATGGTTTTGATGCGTATCCATGATGTCCGAAGGTCTACTTGATATGTTTCCGAACCTACTAACTCGCATTGTTTCCTCCCAAATTTATTAACAACAACCATAATCCACATTTAAAGTCTTACTTTCACAATTATGTAAGAATATACAAAAATCATATAATTTTCCCATATCAACATACAACCAACTTCAATGCCAACTCACTTCGTTAAACCTTTATTTACGTCATAAATGCCACAACGACACAACTAGCAAGCTAAATAAAATTTAACTCACCTCCCCATACCATTATGTCTCACGGCCATACATGCTTCACACACACACACGCCATGCACACACACATCACAATTCCATGGCTTTTCATGCAATTTTAACCATTTTAACACATATGATTCTTCCATAACAAAAGAGATAAAATTCTTACCTTTTTCTTCAAGAATTTCCACTTTGTAAAAAAAGGACTCTTTTGCTTCAAAATTTGTATCACATTGAAGAGGGTTTCCAACTTAATAGGAAAACTAGAAGATTATGATTTTTGGACCAAGAATTGATGAGCTAAATTTTTTTCTCTCTTCCTCTCTCTAGCCGAAATCCTCTTAGTCTTTGGCTCTCTCTCTCTCTTGTTTGTTGTCTTGAAATGTTCTAGTGAATCCCATACAATTTTGACCCTTTTTATTTAAAATGCCACATGGAAGAATTCCCATGGGCTTGGGCTTGGCCACCCCATAGATCTTGGGCCTCAATTCCATTAAATGTTTTTTTGAGCCCAATTCATTGTGGATTTTATTTGTAATTCCCGAAACTAATTTCCGAAATTCTAATTTCGCCCTTGGCCTTCTTCCGTATTTCCGCATCAATATTTTTCATGAATAACACACATATATGAAATAAAATCAAATATAGCCCTCATTTCCTACAAGCAAGATTATTCCAAATTTTTCGGAATGCGCAAACATGGGATATAACATGAAGCCCTCTGTGACATGTTTCCGAGTCTGTCTATGATTCCTATCCACCTTCGATATGAGTACGCTCCGCTCGGTAGTTGAGTTACTATATGGATAAATAACGAGATAAGCATAAAGAATTTTGTTTCTAAAAGAATTATGTAAGTTTTGATGTCACTGACTTTCGTAAGAAATCTCGGATTTGCTTTGAAATGTCCGTAAAAGTTCTGTGGTAAAAATGTCCATAACTTTGACATGCTAACTCCGATCGACTCAGAACGTGTTTGTGATCTTCAAACATCGGTAAGTGTTCGTATTTATCAAGTCTGGATATATGTGCATTTAGTTTCTCACTACTCTGCTCGTGCATGTGTCATGATCTCCGAAGTATGATGTGTCCGGTCTCGGGGTACTGTGTATATTTGTCTGTCCCCGAGTACCGTGTATATGTTACGAAGTATGATGTGTCCGGTTCCCCGGCGTGTTATATGTCCCCGGGTACCGAGGATATGCTATGATGTGTTATGTGACGGAGATGTTCGGAGATATGAAATCTTTTGGAATATGGTGTGTTATGGCGCCAGAGACAGGAGGGGCGACCATGTTCCTATGCCCTGTGCATGACTTTCATATGCATCGTTTGTGAGTTAAAAGTAAGCACTTTGATATTCTGGATAAGCTACTTACCTTTTGTAGTTCTTCTAATATATGATTCTGACATGCATTGATAATTTTGTTCACTGCGTCCCTTACGAAAGGGCCGGGATCTGTTATATGCACATATACGATATATGATTCTGATATGCACGATGTGTGTTTGGAAAGTAAGCTCTTTAGCACTCTGAACTTCTTCTGACCTATGATATCGGTATACATGATCTGTGTCTGGAAAACAAGCGTTCTGACATTCTGAGTCTGCATTTTTCTGACATCTGGCATCTGCACTACGTGATTTGTGATTTGGAAATAGCACTTTGATAATCTGGTTAATACCTTTACTTTTGTGCCATCGTTCCGGTTACGTTTCTGTCTTCTGTATTCCATGCCTTACCTACTCAGTACATATTCCGTACTGACCCCCTTTCTTCGGGGGTTGCGTTTCATGCCCGCAGGTACAGACGCTTATTGAGGTGATCCGCCAGCCTAGGGTACACATTCTGCTGTTCTGAAGCGCTCCTTTGATCCGGAGCCCATACTTTTGGTACAGATCTTTCTGTTATACATACCTTCGTGTTTAAGGTTATTTTGGGTAAGGCGGGGCCCTGTCCCGTCATATGATTATGTTGTCTGTATTAGAGTCCTGTAGACATATATGTGGGTCGTGGGTCGTGTTTGTTCAGTGATGTTTATTCAGGTTGTGTCTGGCTTTTCCCTACACTACGTTACTCGATCGATTTACGTGTTACAATATAAGGAACGACTTAAATGATATCAATATGATTTTGTATGCACGAGGTTCATAATATGTAGACGCAAGTGAAATTTGGTTGGTAAGTATGTACGAGTGTCCATGTCGGGCACTAGTCGCGGCCTACGGGGTTGGGTCGTGACATTATCAACACCAAAATATTCCATAAATATCCCACACGATGTTTTATCCAATTTCTTGACCCATAAATTCCTTATAAGCTTATTTAGTAACTTTTCCTCCATAGATAAGCTTAAATCAATACTAATAAGGAAAGATTCATACCTTTCACCCACTAGAATTGCAATATCTTCGATTATCACCTTGAATCCAAGCCAAGTTTCGCCGCAATTCGAAATTATAATCGCAGTCATGTGTTGTCCAAACTTAAATTCGGGGATTTCACTTAGTTTGCATTAAAAATCGAGTGGACGAAAGTTGGGAGAGTTTTCTAGAGAATTTGGGAAATATTTGGAATGTTCTTGGCTGAAAAATGAGGTTTAGGATCATATTTGATCTTTAAATAGTGGGTCAAATTCGGGCCGGGTCACTGTAGCAGGTACTGTAGCAGTCCGGTTACTGTAGCAGCATTTCTGCTCTGTCGGCCTAACTTGTAACGTCCATAATTTTCCACTTCGATGCCGTATCGACGAGCGGTTTGTTGCGCTGGAAACTAAACACGACGAACTTTATTTTAGGCTTTCACTTTGCTTCAAAACACCTCATCTACTAAAAGATATTCTTTCTCCAAGTTGGGCAAAATTACCCCTTATATTTTCTTCCAAGTTCCAACAAATTTAATTTCCTTAATTCACTTGCCCTTCAATCCTTCCATAGCTTACTATATGCACTTAAACCCTTATAACCTTAAGTTAAACACATATAAGATCACATACCTCCTGAAAGGTAACTCGAATCTCAATATACGAAACTACGGGGTGTAGCACTAAGCAACCCGTATAGCATTTAAACCTATAACGACGATAACGCTTCCGTTATACCAAGTAAATACTAGTATATCATGTATATCAAGCAGTAAGCTCGTTCTATAATGAGTCGGACAACAATTCCCCCATTTTCTCATATTCCCTATGTTCAACACAACAACAATATCAACAAGCACATCAATCCCATTAACCTCCATCCACAAATCAACTAGAAAACCATCAACTAGCCCATACGACCACAGTAGCAACATAGACCAGTTTCCGATATCAATTCCACATCAATTCACCTAACATCTTAGCTATGACATGGATAAACCTTTGATACGCCTGGGAGAAGATAATTTTATCATATTTCAGTAAGGATACACCAATCCCAAGCTTATCTCAACTTGCAACAACTTTTAACTCAATAACAATGAGAATAAAGGAACTACCCGGTCACCAAGAGCCTTCTAAGGGATAAATCACATTACAAGCTTATGGATCTTGGTCTAGATGGTATGAGAACATTGGAGGAGCGTTTGGGAGCCTATGGGACCAGAGGAGAGTTAAAGTGAAGGTTGAAATGATTTCCACCGCTTCATCCCTTTTAAATAGGGGTTGCCAGCCAATCTACGGGCCGTAGATGAATTTCACCATGGCTTTGCCACCGTAGATATGACACGGTCCGTACATTTCCACCATGAAGTGGAACCTGAAAATTCAATTTCTGCCACCAACTTATGTTGGAGCTACACCATTTTACGGGCCATGAATCACTTTCACATTTCGTGAAATTCCCCATAATTCTCCGACTTTCGACGAACTTAGTTTATTCGCTTCGTTTAACCTTGAAACCTTTCGATATTTACTTAATACTTATTTCAAACCTCCTTAACCTTGTAGAGGAGTCCTAACTTCTTCAAATTTATGTTAGTCTACTTACGACACAATCATCGTAGAAGTGCGAGGTGTAACATAAATCAACTGGAAACAAACATAGATACTATGATCAAGGTTGTATAAAAATACACTACATTCATGGTGTATTCATGTATGTATATGTCTTTATGTGTATCACTATGTATGTGTATGCAACTGCATAGTGTGCTTTGGTGTATTCATGTGTATGTAAAGTCATGCATGTCAAGATATCCTATGTTAAACACAACAAATTGGATTAGAACACATTACTATGTCTCCTCGTCACTAAACATGCCTTCCATAAAATACTCAAAATGTGGCCGATTGTTGTGGACTTCCCAATTCATGATTTTGAGAATTTGATTACCAACTAGACAAAAATCTTGGGGTCAACGTCTGAACAACACTCTTATAACCATATTTGCATAGCAAGAGAGATATCAACAATCATTAATACTATTTATCAAAATCCATTTCTTACTGATAGATCTGACCACGAGACTAAAAGCTTCCTTACCCCATGGGCAAACACTATATTTATCACTCTCGGCCAAGTCAAAATGAATTTTTGGTATGAATGTGCTATTCTTTTATGTGGAAAGAGGTATGTATTTATGAAATACAATTATTTTTTTTCACAACATCTTCATCACATCAAACCCCTAATCCCTGTCCTTAAAGCAGCCAACTAAAGCTATTTTTTCACGATTTTAGATCCTCCAAGATATGTTTCCACAAGCCTGTTAGGTCCTTTCTATCGAAGGTTCAATTCGCGTCATCACCGATACAATTTAATCTAGTAATGAGGGAGTTTCTTTCAACTCTTGCATACCGAGGAATACACCAAAAAAAATTTGACCAAACAATTTATTCTAATGTGGGGTAAGATGATCTCTTAGGCCTTTGATATACTAGGAAGGTTTTCAATAAATAAAAAATTAATTCATGCATACAAATCGACAAAAATGATTTTAACGACCTAGTACAGCCAAATATAGCTATATACAGCTAAATAAAGCCACACATACACTAGAAAATACATGCCATTTCTAAAAAATCAACATGACACTCAAAGTTTAGGAAATATTTCAAGGGCATACACTGTATCAAAAGCTCGTGCATACTCTGTATCAAACTTGGAGTGTTTGAATATAGTTAAAAAACTAGATACAGACTAAAAAAAAATACATTCAATGATTGAAAATTAGAATACAATTATCGTGCATAGGTTGAGGGTACATAAGTGATGCATACACTCAAATTTTAGGAAATTTTTCTCAAGCATACACTGTATCAAATAGCTCAATCATACATCATATCGAAAAGTAACAACATCAATAAATATAGTCAAATATAGGTATATTCTCAAGTATACACTGTATCAAAATATCGTTTCCATATATGAATAGAGGTATACAGCTAGATACAAGCATAAAAAATACATTCCATACATTATATCAAAATACATATATGGTCCACAGATTGAGGGATGCATAAGTGGTGCATACACCCAAAGTATCAACAAAACTTTCACAAATATACACTGCATCAAAAAATCTCTATCATACAATGTATCAAAAAATAAAAAACAATGATACTCTATATACTAAAAGCTCAATGATACACTGTATCAAATTGAAGTACAACTTTCAGAATTTTAAACATACACAAATACAATGTCTCTGTATGTAAAAAAAAGATACATGACCTTCTTCTTCGCTGCTTTCGCTTTTGAAGGCTCGCTTTTGAACTTTTTGTAGCTTCAACTACCTCTTTTTGTTTGCTAGATTTGAACCTTTATTTTGTTCCAATGGTTGCATTCTTATGGGTCATTGTGTTGCTTGCTTCGCCTCTCGGATGCCATGGCAGCTGTCATGCCCCGAACCTAGGCTTGGGTCGATCGGCACCCGATGTCTGAAACTGGACCGAGTGAACCAACTGACTGACTGACATAACGTGAAAACTGAAATTTGTGGAATATAATTAAAAATAATTAAAAACTGAAATATCTGAATAATATACGCCACCCCATCCAGCCCGAGGTGGGCCCGTTACTCTCGGATTTTCCTTACAGTCTTGCTTGACTTACTTGAAGTGAATCCAAAGGGAACCTTTGATCCCGATTTCGTTACCAAATGATAAGTACTATGACTCCTCTAACGAGGGCACTTCCATGACGATAATGATACCAATGATGTTAGATAAGAGGATATGCCTATGATACGTACTACCGGAACGACTCTATGACTAAGATGACTAAGCTAAGTATCTTATGTAAACATGAAAATGATAAACTAATTTTTGAATCCTATTTATATTTCCTAGCTATGACTTTATTTTCTAAAGATTTCAAAGTCTATGAACTGTCATCTATGATGCCCACGATTTCATTCTACGTTTACTTTAATATTATTCTCCGTTGATAGTCTCACCTTAAAATACTCGTTCCTTTAAGGTGAGACAAAGCGATCACGAGTATTCTATAATGTAATCGGAGGTTACCGACTTTATGTCACTCCGATAGACGTAACTTTCTTTGGACTCCCGTGCATGCTGGTTATATGATACAGGGATATGTGTATGGACATGTATATATATATAGGACAAGTATTTGTATATAAGACATGTATATGTATAATGGAGAACTAAATGTACACGTATATGTATATGGGGAAAGGGGAAGGGCCACTGTTATATCACCACCTGATTCAGCTGGATTCCATCCTGGACGCGGGATATGGGAGAGCCGTACGCGGCGTTTGTATATGTGATGTATGATATATGTGATATGATGTGTTGGGACACCGTTGGGAAGAGGGGGGGGGGGGGGTTAGGAGAGCCGATGTATTCGGCGTCTGTAAATATGAGTAAAAGATACCGTTTACTGAATTGTACTGTTTTCTGTATACGAGAATAAGGGACACCGTGTTCTGAAAAAGGGGCAATGCTATGACATGATACGCTATGCCAAGATATACTATGATATGAGATGCTACGACATGACGTGATACGACACGCTATGATAGAGCAGCATAATATGATAAAATATGACACGATATAAATCCTATTTTCTGTGTCTACGAGAATGAAATGTCTCAAAAAGAAAAGGACAAGCCTTCATGATAGCCGGCCTGAAACAGAGGCCTTCCCACGTACAGGTTACTTTCCTGCCTCGTTATATGTCCTATGATTCCATGATATTATTAATCGTACTCTATGTTACTGCTTGTATTATCTTCCATGCCTTACATACTCGGTACACTATTCGTACTGACGTCCCTTCTTGTGGACGCTGCGTTTCATGCCGCGCAGGTCAGCATACAGGTGGACTTGATCCGTAGGAGCTATACCAGCCGCACTTGACAGCGCTCCAGTTGTTTCGGAGCCTCACTCCAGCAGTACTATTTTGTGTATGTACATTCGGGCACGACAGTACTCGGCCCTTTCTATATATAAGTGTACTATGTCTAGAGGCTCGTAGACAGATATGCACAGTCAGTTATGTATAGTTAAATATGTGGCATTTTGGCGTCTTAATGCTGCTGTATGAAGTAATAGCGAAGCTTACTAGTCTATGTTCATAATGACGCTGCTAATGTTAATGTTCAGGTCGAAAAAAAAAATATGGCACTGTTCATACGGCTTGCTAAGAGGTACAGGTAAAATGATAGGCAAGGGGTGCTCGGTACAAGTATCGGGTACTCGTCACGGCCCCTAGTCGGGTCGTGACAGAAGTGGTATCAGAGCAGTTCGGTCCTAGGGTTTGTCTACGAGCCGTGTCCAGTAGAGTCTTGTTTATGGGTGTGTAGCGCGCCACACTTATAAACAGGAGGCTACAGGGCATTTAGGAAATATGACCTTCTTTGTGCCCTAAGATCGTGCGATAGAGCTATGCTATCAGGCTTCCACATTCCTTTCCTAATCCTATGCTATGGTTTCAGTAATGCCGCCGAAGAGAAAGGCTACGACGGCCGAGAAAGCCAAGAGGGTGGCGGGAAGCAGAGTCGAACGGGAGCTAGAAGAAGGAGAATCTCATAATGAAGCTCCCCCTCAGACTTTTCCTGCTCCCCCAGCACCAGCAGAGTAGGGAAGAGTTCCAGCTCCAGCCCCCGCACCTCCAGTCCCACCGCCGGTAGCTCCGGGCCAGCAGATGGCAGAGGCCATCCAGTTATTGACCTAGTTAGTTGCCGCACAGGCTCAGCGGCAAGATGTAGACCTGGGAGACAGGGCAGTAAGCGCAAGGGCTCGTGACTTTATTACTCTGAAGCCACCAGAGCTTTATGGATCAAAACCAGAGGAAGACCCGCAGAGTTTCATAGACGAGATGCTGAGGACCCTGAGAATTATGCATGCTTCGGATACGGAGTCCGTAGAATTGGCTTCATATAGGCTGCGGGATGTGGCAGTTCTATGGTACAGCAGCTGGATAGCATCGAGGGGAGCAAATGCACCCCCTCCGGTTTGGCAGGAGTTCACTGAGGCGTTTCTACGACATTTCTTACCGCCAGAGGTTCGACGAGCTCGAGCCGATATGTTCTTGAACCTGAGACAGGGAAATATGAGCTTTCTAGAATACAGCCTCCGTTTTAATTCGTTAGCCAGGTATGCCCCAGCCATGATAGCTGATAGGGGAGATCATGTGCACCGATTTGTGAGTGGGCTAAGGCCACATTTGGTTAAGGAATGTTTGACGGCTTCACTCCAGGACGGGATGACTATTACCCGCATCCAGGCCCACGCCCAAAATCTGGAAGAACAGTACCAGTCACGGAGAGAGGAGCGTTATCGAGAAAGGGGTTCCAGAAAAAGAGGCAGATCTTCTGGGGCTAGAAGCGAGTATAGAGGAGGGCAGGCACAAGAGCAGTCTAGGCATTCAGGCCAATCAGTGGCCAGTGCACCACTTCGATTTGCGGATAGGAGATTTGACCGCTCTGCCTATTCGGGACCAGATCAGGGTACTAGAGCTTCAGGATCCCAGTACAGAGCTGATTTTAGCAGGACGGGGCTGCCCCCACCACGATGTGCTCGGTGTGGCAAGCCACACTCTGGGCAGTGTTACTTGGAAACAGGTGGTTGTTTTTCTTGCGGTCGAACTGACCATTTGGTGCGTGACTGCCCACTAAAGGATGAAGGAGGCCGAACCCTGCCAGCTGGATCAGCAATCGGTTCATCATCGACCGTGCGCCCTCGTGGACAGACTTCCCAGGCTCCAGCGGGCCGCGGCCGAGGTAGAGGAGGGGCATCTAGTTCAGCCGGTCCTCCGCACCGCTTATATGCACTGACAGGACGATAGGACCCTGAACCTTCCGCCGACGCGGCCACAGGTACACTTCCGGCATCTTTTCTATAATATATGGATGTTAAATTGAACTGGATTTTACTTTATCTTGCACCGTCCCGTGTTTTGCGGAACATATAAGAAATTCGGGAAAATTTAGGATAAGGGTACCCGTGCACACAAGAAAAAGGGTGAATAGTAGTGACCACGAAGGCTAAAATAGTCATTAAAAGAGAAATATGTGCTATGAGCGCGTTCGAACATCGCCGAGACCCCAACTTGCCCCATATTATGTGATATAGGTAGTACGGGGAAGCGGAGGTAAAAATACTAACACCGAGACACTGAAATGCATTAAAGTTTCAAGGTTAAGCGTGCTCAGGTGGGAGTAATTCCATGATGGGTGACCCCCTGGGAAATATCCTGAAAATTTCGTAAATACGGAAATAAGAGACGAGTGTAAAAGTAGGTAGCCCAGAGTAAATTGGGGTGTGGAAAGTGGTTAGAAACCCCGTACGAGTCATATAGGCCGAGACGGACTAAACCAACAAAAAAAGGGAAGCCATGACAACAGAAAGCTTTGAGGATGACGGAGAAAAGTACAGGTGTCACAGGGTGAGACCGATATTGAGTCCACACTAGCTAAGGCAAGAAATACCTGATATGACGATATACGGGAATATGTCTAGTGAGGGGAGAGACGCAGCGGACGCCATGAAGAAGGAATTTCAACCGTAAAGATCGTAAAAAGGGCAACCTAAGCTTCTAAGATGAATATGTTAAGCGACATGAGGTATTTACAAAGGAGACCTCCCCGAAATATTATACTACGCTATGAGGCAAGTTTAACATTCGAGGACAAATGTTCTAAAAGGGGGGAGGATGTTATATCCCGCATTTTATGCAATCGGATAATTCAAGACAATCGCGGGAAAACAACAAGCAAGGCCATATTTTATTTTGTTTGGCACATGAGTTGCTTATGAAAAGTCTAGAAGTGGAAATATGGAGAAAGACGAAGCGCAAATTTGGATGTTGGAAAAGCGTTCCATAAATTATAAGAACTAGCCAAAAATACAAAGTGGGCTTGAAAGTTTTTTTTTGGGAAATTTTGAGGCCCAACCGGCCATGGGGAATTAAAAGAGCCCAAACCCATTAAGCCAAAAATCATGTGCTAATATATTAAGAAGAGGCTTATCCCTTAAGCTCATTCAAGAACTTTCAAGAAAGAAGAAGAAAAAAAAAATTGAGAAGCAAAACCTTGGAGGCCTTCGGCCATAGTAAAATTTCCAAGGAAAATTGATAAAAATTCTTTCAAAAATCATTTTCTACCAAGTAGAGGGTGCTTGACAAAGTGGAGTGGTTGTTGAAGCAAGAAGAACACATAATCTTGCAAGTTGGAGGATTTAGTCAAGTGAAGAAACAAGGAAAGAGGTGAGGTTTAATCCCTTCTTTATATGTTTTTGATGTTTGTATATGATATAGTATGTGAAAGTGGATGAAATTCATGGAGAATATTAATGTTGTATGTGGCCGTGAGGTGTAGCATGTACATGTATGTGTAGGAATCATGTTTCAATTGTTTTATTTAGTGTTTGGTTATTATTGTTGTGAATGCTATGTTAAAGTTGGAAGTTGAGTGATGTTGGTGAAGTTGGCCGTGTAGAGTGTAGTGTGTATGTGGCCGTATATGTGTGTGTGGTATGGTGAATGAATAGTGAGTAAGTTTGTTTAGTATGTTGGTCGTTGTGTTGTGGAGTTTATATTACAAACGAAAGCCTAAGGAGCTTAGTGAGGTATCACTAATTGAAAGCTTGTCTTGGAAGATTATGCAAATTGAATATTATGTTCTTATGTGTATGAAAGGTAATGATACTAGAATGACGTTGTTGGAATATGTATTATAAGGTTGTTGTTGTTGTTCTATTGGAGTTTGGAAGGTCTTGAAGGAAGTAGAATGCTAATTGAAGTGTTGGGACGTATCTTGAATTGAATTTGTGAATTACTAGTGTGATTGTTGAATTTATATTGATGGTTTGGCCGGGTTTGAATTCCCAGATTGTGTTTGATGAGAATTTGACTTAGCTGAATGTCGAGGATGGTATAATTACAGAGGAAGTGTTGCCGAAATTTCGGTAGCCAAGTATTACTTTAAGATTTCAACTCTAAGTATCCTAATAAGAGTTTTGGTAAATATGACCAATTTGCAGATTTTGACGAAATTGCAACGTGAATTTGGAATAGCAAAAGGAGCGGAAAGAGGTATGTAAGGCTTCACCCTTCTTTCTATGGCATGTCTTAGATGTAATAAGTCGGGTACGAGCCTCGGGGACAACCCTAGTCCACGGAATCCGCACCTGAAGTTTTCCACTTTTTGTTCAATAGAATTGAACTAGAAAGTGTGCAAATGATGGAAAGACCTCTTAAACCCTTAGACCTTGCATAAGTGGGACCCGATTACCCTAGAACCCTCACAAGTAATGACATGACACGTAACATATGTAAATCATATACGCCACCCCATCCAGCCCGAGGTGGGCCCGTTACTCTCGGATTTTCCTTACAGTCTTGCTTGACTTACTTGAAGTGAATCCAAAGGGAACCTTTGATCCCGATTTCGTTACCAAATGATAAGTACTATGACTCCTCTAACGAGGGCACTTCCATGACGATAATGATACCAATGATGTTAGATAAGAGGATATGCCTATGATACGTACTACCGGAACGACTCTATGACTAAGATGACTAAGCTAAGTATCTTATGTAAACTCGAAAATGATAAACTAATTTTTGAATCCTATTTATATTTCCTAGCTATGACTTCATTTTCTAAAGATTTCAAAGTCTATGAACTGTCATCTATGATGCCCACGATTTCATTCTACGTTTACTTTAATATTATTCTCCGTTGATAGTCTCACCTTAAAATACTCGTTCCTTCAAGGTGAGACAAAGCGATCACGAGTATTCTATAATGTAATCGGAGGTTACCGACTTTATGTCTCTCCGATAGACGTAACTTTCTTTGGACTCCCGTGCATGCTGGTTATATGATACAGGGATATGTGTATGGACATGTATATATATATAGGACAAGTATTTGTATATAAGACATGTATATGTATAATGGAGAAGTAAATGTACACGTATATGTATATGGGGAAAGGGGAAGGGCCACTGTTATATCACCACCTGATTCAGCTGGATTCCATCCTGGACGCGGGATATGGGAGAGCCGTACGCGGCGTTTGTATATGTGATGTATGATATATGTGATATGATGTGTTGGGACACCGTTGGGAAGAGGGGGGGGGGGTTAGGAGAGCCGATGTATTCGGCGTCTGTAAATATGAGTAAAAGATACCGTTTACTGAATTGTACTGTTTTCTGTATACGAGAATAAGGGACACCGTGTTCTGAAAAAGGGGCAATGCTATGACATGATACGCTATGCCAAGATATACTATGATATGAGATGCTACGACATGACGTGATACGACACGCTATGATAGAGCAGCATAATATGATAAAATATGACACGATATAAATCCTATTTTCTGTGTCTACGAGAATGAAATGTCTCAAAAAGAAAAGGACAAGCCTTCATGATAGCCGGCCTGAAACAGAGGCCTTCCCACGTACAGGTTACTTTCCTGCCTCGTTATATGTCCTATGATTCCATGATATTATTAATCGTACTCTATGTTACTGCTTGTATTATCTTCCATGCCTTACATACTCGGTACACTATTCGTACTGACGTCCCTTCTTGTGGACGCTGCGTTTCATGCCGCGCAGGTCAGCATACAGGTGGACTTGATCCTTAGGAGCTATACCAGCCGCACTTGACAGCGCTCCAGTTGTTTCGGAGCCTCACTCCAGCGGTACTATTTTGTGTATGTACATTCGGGCACGACAGTACTCGGCCCTTTCTATATATAAGTGTACTATGTCTAGAGGCTCGTAGACAGATATGCACAGTCAGTTATGTATAGTTAAATATGTGGCATTTTGGCGTCTTAATGCTGCTGTATGAAGTAATAGCGAAGCTTACTAGTCTATGTTCATAATGACGCTGCTAATGTTAATGTTCAGGTCGAAAAAAAAAATATGGCACTGTTCATACGGCTTGCTAAGAGGTACAGGTAAAATGATAGGTAAGGGGTGCTCGGTACAAGTATCGGGTACTCGTCACGGCCCCTAGTCGGGTCGTGACAGAAGTGGTATCAGAGCAGTTCGGTCCTAGGGTTTGTCTACGAGCCGTGTCCAGTAGAGTCTTGTTTATGGGTGTGTAGCGCGCCACACTTATAAACAGGAGGCTACAGGGCATTTAGGAAATATGACCTTCTTTGTGCCCTAAGATCGTGCGATAGAGCTATGCTATCAGGCTTCCACATTCCTTTCCTAATCCTATGCTATGGTTTCAGTAATGCCGCCGAAGAGAAAGGCTCGAACGGCCGAGAAAGCCAAGAGGGTGGCGGGAAGCAGAGTCGAACGGGAGCTAGAAGAAGGAGAATCTCATAATGAAGCTCCCCCTCAGACTTTTCCTGCTCCCCCAGCACCAGCAGAGTAGGGAAGAGTTCCAGCTCCAGCCCCCGCACCTCCAGTCCCACCGCCGGTAGCTCCGGACCAGCAGATGGCAGAGGCCATCCAGTTATTGACCCAGTTAGTTGCCGCACAGGCTCAGCGGCAAGATGTAGACCTGGGAGACAGGGCAGTAAGCGTAAGGGCTCGTGACTTTATTACTCTGAAGCCACTAGAGCTTTATGGATCAAAACCAGAGGAAGACCCGCAGAGTTTCATAGACGAGATGCTGAGGACCCTGAGAATTATGCATGCTTCGGATACGGAGTCCGTAGAGTTGGCTTCATATAGGCTGCGGGATGTGGCAGTTCTATGGTACAGCAGCTGGATAGCATCGAGGGGAGCAAATGCACCCCCTCCGGTTTGGCAGGAGTTCACTGAGGCGTTTCTACGACATTTCTTACCGCCAGAGGTTCGACGAGCTCGAGCCGATATGTTCTTGAACCTGAGACAGGGAAATATGAGCTTTCTAGAATACAGCCTCCGTTTTAATTCGTTAGCCAGGTATTCCCCAGCCATGATAGCTGATAGGGGAGATCATGTGCACCGATTTGTGAGTGGGCTAAGGCCACATTTGGTTAAGGAATGTTTGACGGCTTCACTCCAGGACGGGATGACTATTACCCGCATCCAGGCCCACGCCCAAAATCTGGAAGAACAGTACCAGTCACGGAGAGAGGAGCGTTATCGAGAAAGGGGTTCCAGAAAAAGAGGCAGATCTTCTGGGGCTAGAAGCGAGTATAGAGGAGGGCAGGCACAAGAGCAGTCTAGGCATTCAGGCCAATCAGTGGCCAGTGCACCACTTCGATTTGCGGATAGGAGATTTGACCGCTCTGCCTATTCGGGACCAGATCAGGGTACTAGAGCTTCAGGATCCCAGTACAGAGCTGATTTTAGCAGGACGGGGCTGCCCCCACCACGATGTGCTCGGTGTGGCAAGCCACACTCTGGGCAGTGTTACTTGGAAACAGGTGGTTGTTTTTCTTGCGGTCGAACTGACCATTTGGTGCGTGACTGCCCACTAAAGGATGAAGGAGGCCGAACCCAGCCAGCCGGATCAGCAATCGGTTCATCATCGACCGTGCGCCCTCGTGGACAGACTTCCCAGGCTCCAGCGGGCCGCGGCCGAGGTAGAAGAGGGGCATCTAGTTCAGCCGGTCCTCCGCACCGCTTATATGCACTGACAGGACGATAGGACCCTGAACCTTCCGCCGACGCGGCCACAGGTACACTTCCGGCATCTTTTCTATAATATATGGATGTTAAATTGAACTGGATTTTACTTTATCTTGCACCGTCCCGTGTTTTGCGGAACATATAAGAAATTCGGGAAAATTTAGGATAAGGGTACCCGTGCACACAAGAAAAAGGGTGAATAGTAGTGACCACGAAGGCTAAAATAGTCATTAAAAGAGAAATATGTGCTATGAGCGCGTTCGAACATCGCCGAGACCCCAACTTGCCCCATATTATGTGATATAGGTAGTACGGGGAAGCGGAGGTAAAAATACTATCACCGAGACACTGAAATGCATTAAAGTTTCAAGGTTAAGCGTGCTCAGGTGGGAGTAATTCCATGATGGGTGACCCCCTGGGAAATATCCTGAAAATTTCGTAAATACGGAAATAAGAGACGAGTGTAAAAGTAGGTAGCCCAGAGTAAATTGGGGTGTGGAAAGTGGTTAGAAACCCCGTACGAGTCATATAGGCCGAGACGGACTAAACCAACAAAAAAAGGGAAGCCATGACAACAGAAAGCTTTGAGGATGACGGAGAAAAGTACAGGTGTCACAGGGTGAGACCGATATTGAGTCCACACTAGCTAAGGCAAGAAATCCCTGATATGACGATATACGGGAATATGTCTAGTGAGGGGAGAGACGCAGCGGACGCCATGAAGAAGGAATTTCAACCGTAAAGATCGTAAAAAGGGCAACCTAAGCTTCTCAGATGAATATATTAAGCGACATGAGGTATTTACAAAGGAGACCTCCCCGAAATATTATACTACACTATGAGGCAAGTTTAACATTCGAGGACAAATGTTCTAAAGGGGGGGAGGATGTTATATCCCGCATTTTATGTAATCGGATAATTCAAGACAATCGCGGGAAAACAACAAGCAAGGCCATATTTTATTTTGTTTGGCACATGAGTTGCTTATGAAAAGTCTAGAAGTGGAAATATGGAGAAAGACGAAGCGCAAATTTGGATGTTGGAAAAGCGTTCCATAAATTATAAGAGCTAGCCAAAAATACAAAGTGGGCTTGAAAGTTTTTTTTTGGGAAATTTTGAGGCCCAACCGGCCATGGGGAATTAAAAGAGCCCAAACCCATTAAGCCAAAAATCATGTGCTAATATATTAAGAAGAGGCTTATCCCTTAAGCTCATTCAAGAACTTTCAAGAAAGAAGAAGAAAAAAAAATTGAGAAGCAAAACCTTGGAGGCCTTCGGCCATAGTAAAATTTCCAAGGAAAATTGATAAAAATTCTTTCAAAAATCATTTTCTACCAAGTAGAGGGTGCTTGACAAAGTGGAGTGGTTGTTGAAGCAAGAAGAACACATAATCTTGCAGGTTGGAGGATTTAGTCAAGTGAAGAAACAAGGAAAGAGGTGAGGTTTAATCCCTTCTTTATATGTTTTTGATGTTTGTATATGATATAGTATGTGAAAGTGGATGAAATTCATGGAGAATATTAATGTTGTATGTGGCCGTGAGGTGTAGCATGTACATGTATGTGTAGGAATCATGTTTCAATTGTTTTATTTAGTGTTTGGTTATTATTGTTGTGAATGCTATGTTAAAGTTGGAAGTTGAGTGATGTTGGTGAAGTTGGCCATGTAGAGTGTAGTGTGTATGTGGCCGTATATGTGTGTGTGGTATGGTGAATGGATAGTGAGTAAGTTTGTTTAGTATGTTGGTCGTTGTGTTGTGGAGTTTATATTACAAACGAAAGCCTAAGGAGCTTAGTGAGGTATCACTAATTGAAAGCTTGTCTTGGAAGATTATGCAAATTGAATATTATGTTCTTATGTGTATGAAAGGTAATGATACTAGAATGACGTTGTTGGAATATGTATTATAAGGTTGTTGTTGTTGTTCTATTGGAGTTTGGAAGGTCTTGAAGGAAGTAGAATGCTAATAGAAGTGTTGGGACGTATCTTGAATTGAATTTGTGAATTGCTAGAGTGATTGTTGAATTTATATTGATGGTTTGGCCGGGTTTGAATTCCCGGATTGTGTTTGATGAGAATTTGACTAAGTTGAATGTCGAGGATGGTATAATTACAGAGGAAGTGCTGCCGAAATTTCGATAGCCAAGTATTACTTTAAGATTTCAACTCTAAGTATCCTAATAAGAGTTTTGGTAAATATGACCAATTTGCAGATTTTGACGAAATTGCAACGTGAATTTGGAATAGCAAAAGGAGCGGAAAGAGGTATGTAAGGCTTCACCCTTCTTTCTATGGCATGTCTTAGATGTAATAAGTCGGGTACAAGCCTCGGGGACAACCCTAGTCCCCGGAATCCGCACCTAAAGTTTTCCACTTTTTGTTCAATAGAATTGAACTAGAAAGTGTGCAAATGATGGAAAGACCTCTTAAACCCTTAGACCTTGCATAAGTGGGACCCGATTACCCTAGAACCCTCACAAGTAATGACATGACACGTAACATATGTAAATCATATACGCCACCCCATCCGGCCCGAGGTGGGCCCGTTACTCTCGGATTTTCCTTACAGTCTTGCTTGACTTACTTGAAGTGAATCCAAAGGGAACCTTTGATCCCGATTTCGTTACCAAATGATAAGTACTATGACTCCTCTAACGAGGGCACTTCCATGACGATAATGATACCAATGATGTTAGATAAGAGGATATGCCTATGATACGTACTACCGGAACGACTCTATGACTAAGATAACTAAGCTAAGTATCTTATGTAAACATGAAAATGATAAACTAATTTTTGAATCCTATTTATATTTCCTAGATATGACTTTATTTTCTAAAGATTTCAAAGTCTATGAACTGTCATCTATGATGCCCACGATTTCATTCTACGTTTACTTTAATATTATTCTCCGTTGATAGTCTCACCTTAAAATACTCGTTCCTTCAAGGTGAGACAAAGCGATCACGAGTATTCTATAATGTAATCGGAGGTTACCGACTTTATGTCACTCCGATAGACGTAACTTTCTTTGGACTCCCGTGCATGCTGGTTATATGATACAGGGATATGTGTATGGACATGTATATGTATATAGGACAAGTATTTGTATATAAGACATGTATATGTATAATAGAGAAGTAAATGTACACGTATATGTATATGGGGAAAGGGGAAGGGCCACTGTTATATCACCACCTGATTCAGCTGGATTCCATCCTGGACGCGGGATGCCCGGACGCGGGATATGGGAGAGCCGTAAGCGGCGTCTGTATATGTGATGTATGATATATGTGATATGATGTGTTGGGACACCGTTGGGAAGGGGGGGGGGGGGGTTAGGAGAGCCGATGTATTCGGCGTCTGTAAATGTGAGTAAAAGATACCGTTTACTGAATTGTACTATTTTCTGTATACGAGAATAAGGGACACCGTGTTCTGAAATAGGGGAAATGCTATGACATGATACGCTATGCCAAGATATACTATGATATGAGATGCTACGACATGACGTGATACGACACGCTATGATAGAGCAGCATAATATGATAAAATATGACACGATATAAATCCTATTTTCTGTGTCTACGAGACAGAAATGTCTCAAAGAGAAAAGGACAAGCCTTCATGATAGCCGGCCTGAAACAGAGGCCTTCCCACGTACAGGTTACTTTCCTGCCTCGTTATATGTCCTATGATTCCATGATATTATTAATCGTACTCTATGTTACTGCTTGTATTATCTTCCATGCCTTACATACTCGGTACACTATTCGTACTGACGTCCCTTCTTGTGGACGCTGCGTTTCATGCCGCGCAGGTCAGCATACAGGTGGACTTGATCCTTAGGAGCTGTACCAGCCGCACTTGACAGCGCTCCAGTTGTTTCGGAGCCTCACTCCAGCGGTACTATTTTGTGTATGTACATTCGGGCACGACAGTACTCGGCCCTTTCTATGTATAAGTGTACTATGTCTAGAGGCTCGTAGACAGATATGCACAGTCAGTTATGTATAGTTACATATGTGGCATTTTGGTGTCTTAATGCTGCTATATGAAGTAATAGCGAAGCTTACTAGTCTATGTTCATAATGACGCTGCTAATGTTAATGTTCAGTTCGAAAAACAAAATATGGCACTGTTCATACGGCTTGCTAAGAGGTACAGGTAAAATGATAGGTAAGGGGTGCTCGGTACAAGTATCGGTTACTCGTCACGGCCCCTAGTCGGGTCGTGACAGCCGCGACGAGCACCCGGTGCTACCCCACCCGAGCACCCCCTTATCGTACATAAGATAACATCTATGTGAACCATAAGTCAATTTGTGCTTTTCTTATCGTTAATAATATTGATCCCATTAGACGACCATCATCATTTAACATATCATAGGCATCTGTGCCACATCATAAGTACAAGGCCGACGTGGCTAACAAAAGATATACAAACATGGACCGACATGGCCGAACATCTCTACCTACATACACATGACTACGAGCCTCTAAGAGTATGACATATCGTATGAGTGGGACAGGACCCCTCTATGCCCATAATTATATACACAAAAGAATAAGTACCCAAAAGCTACGGCTCCAAAAGAAATGGAGCTCTGCTATGCAATCTCTGAATAAGCAGCTATGGATCAAGTCTGTCTCCCTGTGCACCTGCGGGCATGACGCAGCGTCCACAAACAAAAGGACGTCAGTACAAAGAATGTACTGAGTATGTAAAGCATAATTAACATCAATATAGAAGCATAATAGATATCATATGAAGATAGCATAGGAGGGGATACAGTAATATCATCATCATCATGTCGCTTACTTGCATACATCGTCGTTCGTATCCCATAATAATACTCGTACCATACTTGTGCTCATATTCGTATACATGTCCTTGTTCGTATTCTTATACATAGTCTTAACACATTCATATTCATATTATATACATAGCCATACACTTATATACATACATAGCGTACCCGACCATAAGGTTCGTTGTTTCATACGTACTTGGCCAACCAAGGCTCAATGTTATTTCTACCTGGCCTACCAAGGCTTCAGGGTTATCCGTACCATCTGCAGACGTGCGTGCTCGTTTCGTAATCGTGTACATACTTCATACATATTCATATACATATATTCTACCCGGCGTTATAAGCTCGGGGTTCATTATAGCCCTTCATAGGCACATATAAGTATAATAGCCCGTAGGCACCTTTTGCATCATTTTTGATATCATTATCATTACTATTCTCATCGTTATCGTTACATCTACATTATGGACTTACTCGTCATACGAGGAACATAGTATAATCATAGTATATATGAAGGGTCGTGAGCTTATGAGCTCGGAATGTCAACCATGTGAAGACAACATACTCATATGGAGGAATTAGGAATTTGGCCAAGAACCATGCCTTATGAAAGAAGGGTTAGCCTTACATACCTTTCCGTCGAACTATTCTACACTTGCATGTTCCCTTCCAATGCTAGCGTTTATACCTCCATTAATATCATAACAATGGCCATTAGTCATTCACATTATCCACATTATCTAGATTCCTCAATTTGCCTCTAATTCACCCACATTCATGATTATAACACCCATCTTCGTCCATTCGTCTAAAGTGTTTAGTTCATGATCTTAATACCATTTATAACACATTCATATCACAACACAACAACATTCATAACTCAATTCAAACTATTTCTCAAAATGTCACTATTCATCATTCATGACCTAGTTGACCACATTTTCTACAATCCATGTATTTTAATTCTCCAATACCTTAAACATCTTGTAAAAATCATGAATCTTACCTTAGAAGTTGTAGGAACAAGCTTTGGTTGATAATACTCTTCTTTGAGCAAAACCCTAGTTTTTCTCTATTTGGATTTCTTGACTTGGATGATCCTTGATGATTCCCTTATCCTTGATTCACTTGTCTTAATGTTATTGATGGCTTATAATCCTTGAAAACTCATATAATAAATTTAGAGAGAAGTTCTAGAGAGAAGTGGTGTAATGTTGTAATGAAATAAAATAAGTCTTGATCCTCATATTTAATGAATTGGAAAATCTGTGCTGGGTGAACAGTGGTCGTCCATGGAGGTTTACGGACCGTATTCCACTATACGGCTCGTCCTCCATGTGCGTATTTAGCCATTTCAAGAACCAGAAGCTGGGCTGCCTTCATGGTGGTTTACGACCATGGTTTACGGGCCATAAATCACTTTACGGTCCGTCCACCAGGTCGTATTTAACCATTTCCTCGACTGGCAGAAAGTTGAAGTTTGGCATGCCAGTTTACGACCTTGCAGTTTACGGACCGTATACCAGTTTACGGTCCGTATTTGCACTTTACGACCACTGGCAGAAAGCTGAAGCTTTTGCATGGCAGTTTACGACTGCCAGTTTACGGACCGTATTGCACTTTACGGTCTGTATTTTGCAATATACGACCACTGGGCAGTTTTGCCAACTTTCAATTTTTCTCATTTCTCGACTTTTCATTCTAATCATGCACATCCCTTTACATACGTTTCCCATGAAACATTATACACTCGCACACATCATTAGTTCATTTACTTGCGTACCAACGGGAAATTTTCCGAGGTGTAACACATATAGATGAACGTTATTTCAAAATTCATGCCCATACAGATTATGATAATTTTGGGTTACATATATGGTCCACCGAAATAAGATTAGAAGAAGCATGCTAGGTGGTGCTCAGTAGGTTAGCTCCGGGTACCCGTCATGGCCCTCCGGTTGGGTCGTGACACTTTCTCACGTGATGAACCTTGCAAATCCTTTAAAAAAATCCCCTTAATCGAAAGTCTAGAGTACAGAATATGAGAATGGGGGTTTAAAACTTGAAATGGGACGATCTATCCCAATACAGATTACTCTTCGTGAATGCGAGGTTATATCGCGAATGCAAGCCTTGACTCGGCCCAGGCCTACGCGAATGCGACCAGACCATCGCGAACGCGATGGTCGGTCAACCCAGCCAAGACCCCATTTTTCCATATGCAAACGCGGGGGTTTCTCGCGAACACGTGGAAGGAAACCAGAAATGACTGAAACCAGAAAAAATTAGTTTTTACTATTTCACCCCGAAATCCCGAGACACATCTGGAACCCCGCAGATACAAACCAAATATGCAACTTAACATAAAAACACGCTACGAACTCACCCGTGCACTCGAAATTTCCAAAAAGGGTCATCTTGACCCGGTCAACCCCAAACGCCTTAAAACTATCTTTCCAACCAAAAGACCAAAATACCCCTGAGACGCTTGGGAACCGCATCAACCACTCTACCAAGTTATAATTGAAATTCCAGACTTAATGAAATTGATGAAATTCCCAAAAAGACGTGCATCACGATCCAATTTAGCTAAGTCACACGAGCACCTACCTTTCCCACCTCGGTAGGTGAACCCTCAACCCAACAATAGGAAAATCATAGACAAATAATTAAATGACCGGAAGAGGTAAAGTCACGTAAATCTGACGATAATAATATAGAAGATATAAGGAAGTAAGGAAAAATACTCCCCATAGTCTGGTCTACTCCATATAAGAGCATCTAACTAGTATCTACAATGCTGGAATATCAATAATACATCAAGTCTGAGTATGTCTCGGAATAGAAAATAAGACATAAATAAAGAAAAGTCTTCAAGGCGGCGGATATCTCGTGCTCACCCTGTTCACCTTAAACAACTCTCGGAGAAACTATCAGCCACGAGAAATAGAGGTTGATCCAACCTCGAATTTGTCACGACCCGACTAGGGGCCGTGACGGGTACCCGAGGCTAACCACCGAGCACCACTTATTCCCTTACTTATCATATTCATATCATAAGAAAGTCATTTTCTCATTTGGAAACATAATCACTTTACATATATATACATAAGCCCTTCGGCTATCAAAATAATATAAACATATACGTTAGAAACATTGTGAGACCATACTACCCACACCTGCGTATCTACGAGCCTCTACTAGAGTGCTAGACATAGGGATGGGACAGGACCCCATCGTGCCCAAAATATACATATATACACAAAAGAATTATCAAAGGCACTTCCGGAATAATGAAGTGTTCTCAATTAAGCTAACAGCTCCTACGAGTCTGGATCAAGCTCACCTCCCTATCTACCTGTGGGCATGAACACAACATCCAAAGAAAACGGACGTTAGTACGAGCATTGTACTGAGTATGAGAGGCATAAATAATAATACGTCAATGAGAGAAAGAAAGCATCAAATGAGGAGCAACTGTAACTGACTGTCAATTGTAAAAGAAATAATGCATGCTGGCTTAGTTCATAATAATCATCATCTCATGTATGCATAAATGTATAAGCTGCTCGTCCATATAGGTACGGTGTGATAATCATTAGCCTGCGTCCAGGCCTCCCGTGTCCGGGGTACCATCTTATGTCGCCCACTAGTGGTGTCTGCCCATGCCATCTAGACATGGTGTATATGCTGCCCGCCTTAGCATTGTCTGCCCGGCCATATAGGCGCGGTGTAATATCATCAACATGTACTCATCATGATGCATGCATAGAAACTCAAGATAGCTACACTTTATCGAGGTGACATAAGGTCGTGAACCCCCGATTCCATTATGGAACATTTATAAGCATTCTGCCTCACCTTCAAGGAAATAGTATATAAGGTGAGTGTATACAATGAACAATGTCATTAACTTGTAGGAACATCATTTCATGAACTCTAGAATCTTTATACTCAAACTCATCATCATCATTATTGGGCTCATAATATCTCTCTCATCTCATATGGCTATTCATGAACATAGACTCTTAATTTTCCGGAATATAGGGGATTCATGGAGAGGAAGGAAAAATCATGCCATAGGATTCATGCCATAGAAAGAAAGGACTAGCCTCACATACCTTTTTCGTTTAACTAATCTATCGCTTGCTTGTTCTCCTTCAATGCCCACGTTTCTACCTTCAAGAGAATTCGTATTAACATTAGCTAATTGATTACTTAAACGTGCTTACGAAAGCTAAAGAAAATTGGGCAGCATTTCCTTTGTTTATACAACTTTCCCCATATTCTATATCAACTCCCAAACATTGATAACAACATTCACAATATGACAGGCAACAATCATCATCCATCTATATTATCCACATTTCACAATTTCACTCCATTTTCTCCATAATCATAGTCATAGTTCATTATTGCACTTTTCTCACATATAATACTTATTCCATGTTCTAAATGTCGTTCACCACACACTTACAATCACAACATACCAATATTCATAATTCACCCCAAACTACTACTCAACAATGACACTATTCACACATTCATGACCCATTTTCTACCTCCTTCTACAATCTACGTATTTCAACTTTTCAATACCTTAAATAACATGTAAATACCATAAAACTCACCTTAGATAGTGTAGGAATAAGCCTTGAGTTGAAATATTTTTCTTTCACCAAAACCCTAGTTCACTTCCCATGAAATTTTCTTGCCTTAGGTGAACCCTAGTGAGTTTCTTGCACTTGTTTCCCTTGATTTGATGAAGTTGATCATTAATTTCACTTGGATTCTTGTATATGATGAGTTTGGAAAGTTCTAGAGAGCTAGTGAGTCGTGGAGAGAGAAAATAAAATGAATTAAATGAACTTGGGATATTCTTTTATAAATGAAAAAGTTGTCCCGACATCATTATACGAACACTTATACGGTCCATATAAGTGACCGTGAAACTGCCCCAGTAACCATCCCATTCTGTGTCAATTTGACGGCACATTAAACGGTCCGTATAAATTTATACGGCCCGTATAAGTGACCGTGAAATTACCCCCTCAAATAACTTCATTCTGTGACCATTATACGACAGGTTATACGGACCGTATAATATTATACGGATCGTATAATCGGTCGTATAATCTACCTCTTCTCTGATTTTGGTTCTCGTCACTTCGTTTGACCTCAATTCCTTATGAAGCCTTCTTGATACTTGTTTAACACCTCATTAACAATCTAAAGGATATTATAACTCTTCTCCAAAACATTACTAAGCCATCATTAATTCGATATTCATAAAGTCTGTCTGGTACGCAACATATATCTTGCTTTCCTTAACATCTTTCATCTCCTATCTCAAATGTCTCTGAAATCTTATTTAAAATCATCAAATGGTATTTCTTACTTATCAAAACATCGTATACGTCGTGCTCTTCGCTAGCCTATTCACTGTACGTTAACAGGGAATTTTCGAAGGTGTAACAGAATTCTACATTCGTAAAAAAATGCAGCAATTGTAGGTCAGTACAAAACCCCAATACTGGTAGGTATCATAGGCCGACTAAGTATAGCTAACATAATCTAGATAATAAAGCAAGATAAGTAGAGAAATCAACAAGTATAAGTCAAGCACAAGTCAGAACCAAATACACGTCATCATCTAGATGGTAGCATCTAAACCCAAGTGTGTCAAGCCTCAATATATCCAATTCGAATCCAAATAACATAGTACATCACCAGATCATCACAATATACTCCATAATGCAATGCAATGCAATAATATATGAATGCAAATGCAATGTTGTGTACACATGTACTCCGGACGGAAGTATTGACGTCTTAGTAGCACAACCCAAGGTGACTCGTGAAGTCTAAGCTCTACTCATCCCGGATCTTTGCACAGCAGACACGCGAGACTCCAGATCTTTGTTCATGGAGGATTTTCATTAGCACAACCCAGGGGGACCCGCAGAGTCTATGTACCTCACGGCTCTGGCACAAACCTCGACAATCGCTACCACTCAATCCACGAATCCGAGACAACCATCGAATATCGGATTCTCACGTCACTCTCATCTAAACTGAGCCCAGCTCATCACAGTGGTTCCTCAAGTATCATCAATGTATCAACAGTATATCATGAAGGATAAGAATGCGTGCAATGTATGAGACAACATCTATAATCAGATCAATATCACAAGTACCAAACATGGTGTCACACCCTAATCTTGCTAGGGTGTGATGGGCTCCCGACCCTTACTTAGGGCCGAGAGAACCCTCTAACCCTTAGTACACACATAATCTCTTTGGACTTTTAAATCAAATAAGAATGAAATACATAGTAAAGCTTTCAGAAACTTTCTTTTCATCGTGCTCAAATCAAATAAAATCTGTCATCACATGAAACTTGTAACATGAAACATAATAACACATCGGCTGGTGGAGCCGCTCACAATACTGACATTCTATACCCACGACTCTGTCTGCAAAGTCTCTAACATCGATCAGAAATCATAACATATATACTCAGTCTCGGCATCACTCCGGAAGGAAATGGAGCTCTCCAATCCCGCTGGAACACTTTCTAGCAAAGTCTTCTACTCATCTGGGTGTACCTGCGCGGCATGAAACCAGCCCCCGAAAAAAGGGGGTCAGTACAGAAAATGTACTGAGCATGTAAGGCAAGAATCACAGTAAAAGAATCATAACTGATATAAGGGGTGCAGAAACATATACAATGTCCAGATTACCAAAACTCTTGCCTTTAAAGCATTGATCATGCACATCATTATCACATAGCGTACCCGGCCCGTTATGGGACTCGGTGGATAAAATCATGTCATCATACTTTCATATCATCATGCAAGCATATGCATATACATATATATATACCGTACCCGGCCCTCTAGTGAGGGACTTGGTTAATGAAGTCATGCCGTACCCGGCCCATTAAGGGACTCGGTGGATAAAATCATGCATGTGAACATCATATATCATATACATACCGTACCCGGCCCTCTAGTGAGGGACTCGGTGAATCAAATCATCATATGCCCTCCTGGCCGTCATAACACATCATCATCTCATCATGTCATCATATACATATACCGTACCCGGCCCTCTAATGAGGGACTCGGTGAACAATGCAGTGGAGTGCGCACGATAACATACTCGGCCCGGGACTCGGTGAAAGATGCATTGAGGCATGCACGAGCAGAGTAGTGAGAAACCATATGCACATAAAACAAAATTCAAGACTCGATGGATAAGTACATTGATCGACACGTGAGGTTCATAAACACGTTTCAAGTCAATCCGAGTTAGTATGAAAAAGTTATGGACGTTTTAGTACAGAACCTTCTACGAACGTTTCAGAAGCCATTTTTGGAAAATCAAAGCAACAATCATGTTAGGTACCTTTCGAATATCGTTATGGATCAAATCAAATAGAGCTTTTGGAACCATATGTACGTATCAAAATATATCAAAGAATCAATGGAATAATCAAACGTGATATCATTTCAAAATTAAGACATTAGTCATATCAATTATCTATCGAATGCCATTCTGAAACATATCAAATAGAACTTCGGACATCCTAGATACGCATCAAAACCATATGAAATAGCTTTTGGAAGTCAAGAATATTAGCCATCCTAGTGGCTCTAAGAGTAGGAATTTCTTGGAAATCATACATATACGTCATCTGCTCGTTTCATAAGGATCATACCAAAAGAAAGAAAGGGTAAGCCTTACATACCTGTCCCACTTCCTATTAGTTACGCTTAATTGTCCAAGCTCGCTATCGCTAATCTACATTCAAGAAGATTTACACAATCATTAAACACATCATCACACACTTGTCTTAGTCTTTCAACCAAATTCACTTATAATCTGCCGAAATTTCGGCAGCAACTCCCCTATAAATACACCATCCTCGAGAATCTAACTTGGCCAAATCATCAACAACAAACCCGAGAATGCAACTCGGCCAATTCATCAGCAATAATCTGAGAATTCCACTCGGCCACATTATCAACAATAATCCGAAATCTTCCAAACTTAATAAGGACATTAACAACACATTGCTTTCTTCCAAATTCATGAACTACACCAACAATCTACACATTAACAACTTCATCAATCAATTCAAAATACATTCCAACGTTAGTAACTTCTTTTGCATAATTCGACAACATTTTACTTATTTTCAATTCAATCACAACAACCAACTTACAATCTTCCAAAACTCAATAAAATCAACACATTTCTCATCTCCAAATTCATGCATTATATCTACAACCACACGTTGACAACATTATCTTCACAACACAAGAAACCATGCTAGTGTCATATTAATTTCTTCAATAATCCCATAATGATCACAACTTCGTTTCAAGTTATCAAACCTTCATTTTCATCATGAAATCCACAACTATAACAATCAAAATACTAAATAAAATCAACCCATCTCATCTTACCAATACAACCTTCATTCGGCCATAACCAAGACACACCCTTTTCATGAATTCCATCCATTTCTACATACCACAACATGCATAAATCATCCATAACACATGTAAAAGAAGATTGAATACATACCTTTCTCACTCCACTTCTTAACTTGGCTAGGGTTGTAAACTTGCACAAATGAATGGTTTGATTGCTCCAACAACCACTCCATGTTAATTAGGGCCTTCAAGTTAGTTGGAATACTAGAAGAAAATAATTTTTCTTGATCAATTTCTATGGCCTCAATTTCTTGTCACCATGGCTGAATGGTCTCTTATGTTTCTTCTCCAAGTTTCTTCATCTTTCTAAAGGATGAAGATGAATATGTCTTATTTTTTTCCCACCATTTATCTATATATATAATTAAGCCCTTCAAGTAAAAATATGGACACATGGAAATGGGTGGGACCCACACTCACCACACCTCACGGCCAAAGGGCCCTTTCATGAACTTTCTTGAAGTTTTGTGAAATTCCCTTTTTGCCCCTAGCCTTCCACAATATTACCATGAACCTTCTTGTGAATTTCCCTTTTTTCCCTTAGCCTTTCTTAATATTTCCATACTAATAAACAACTTGTAAACTAAAATGACTTTGGAAAATAGTCTTGCCCGTAACTTACCACGACTACCTTGAGATATCCGAATGTACAAAATACGGGATATAACATCCTCCCCCCTTTAGAACATTCGTCCTCGAATGTTCAACTGACCTCATGGGGTGTTATAATACTTTGGGAGGGTCTCTCTTATAGTTGTTCTTTTTCTTCATGCTCATTCCTTATCTTTCGCCCTATTTTCTTTATAATCGAATTCCTCATCCTTTACATGAGTCCTCATTCCGTGTCATGGGTTTGTCAACTTATTATCCTTGTCCTTCCCAGGCCATCTCTTCTCTGTTATTATTTCGTCACAATGCCTTAACGAAAGCCACTTCTTCGGTACGTAATCTTCACTTGATGATCCAATATGGCCACAGGCTGTTTCTCGCTCTTATTTTGTCTACAGTATTGCAGCCTCGCTTACCATGCTATAATTATTCATCGGCCTTTGGTGTTCTATTTTCCTCGCTCCCTGTTTTCTTGCTAGTGGGTAATTGCCTTGCTTTTATACGGTGTATCCTTTGCGTTTATCTCTTCGGTGCCATCTCGGGCTAACCTTTGTATACCTGTTGATCTTAGACATACACTGCATTGACCCCCTATTCCTTTATGTCTTTGTTACTATCCTTTTTTAATCTTTCATTCTAAATATTCATCCAAAAACGTATGTACGTAATGTTTCTTCACCATTTATTACCCTTCGCAGTCCAGTTACACTTATGGTAACTTATGATCCGAGTTCACTTAATTTCTTAGTTCGCAACATCTTTAAGTTCTTACTACAACTTTTTCTTTACTTCCTTCCCTCGCATTTCTCGACACAAGTATACTTGTCTTTGATCTCTTTGTATTGGAGCTCGTTTCGTCAATCGTTACTCCTTGTTGGCTCTCTGGTGTGGATTCCTTACAAATATGATCGAGCATCGCTTCACGTCGATGATTCATATAATTTCATAACGTATATTCTCATGTTCTGTACAATTAATGGTCCATGAACTATTTTCTAGTATCCGGTGACCTCTTTTATTTCATTCATAGGCACTGCGTTCTTCTTTCTGTCAAAAGTTTCAGACTCCCGATTGTTGATACTTTCGTTTAATAGTCGTTGTCATCCGAAATATCCTTTGAGTCTGATATAATATTTTCTCCCCCCCTCTTTTTAAAGGGCTCGTTATACGCCAACAGTCCTTTTATGAAGTCTTCGTTTATACCTTACTCCTTATCTTTCTTTCCAACTCTGTGCACAACTTATCGAAACTTCTTACCATAAGTGTTTCTTTCATCTTGCGCCTATATCATCACTCTTGTCAATATTCCCATATCTTCCTATCCACTATTAGTCCCTTTCACCCATTTAGCTCACTTACTCGTGATTCTTCTTAACTACGCGTTCGCGTCGCAGCTGTGCGTCCATATTTTTCAAGCATCCCGCTACTTTTTCTCTTAGCATAGAATCCTTACAGTTTACACTCTCTCTATCCTCGCTCATCGAATCCTTTGACTATATTTACGATGTTGTGACAGAACGGTCTTCCATGTCTGAGGCATCCGTGTTAATCTTATCCTACGCTTATCTCTTTAAATACCTCTCACAGGCTGGGAATCTCTTAACATAGTCGCAAAGCCTAAACATTCTTTCTCTTACCTCACTTCCCTTGTCATAGTCACTATTCCTTTAGCCCCACTTATTGAAATTTGGTTCTCGAACCTCACACATTCCTCTTTTGTTCCATCTTGCCACACTTTATCCTTTTCACGTGCCTATCTTTGAATTTTTACCCAAGTCGTCTCGTGCTTTGCCAGTAGTTTCTCTCTCGGGGGTTTCACTCACCGAGGTTTCTTACCTTTCACCTTTTTCCGACATTTTAATCTCCTTGCCTTCCATTTACTCACTCTTTTTTTTTTCAAATATCGTTGTATTAGAACTTTCCAATCTTAATCTATAGTGAAAATAACATCAGCTTACCTTGTGACACTCATACCATTTATTTTTGCTGCCACTTGAACTTCGGTACCTTTACTCGATTGATGTCTTCCATACCGTAGCACCGGTTGTTGGGGCACACATGCCCACCGATACAATCGTATGTGGGATATCTTACGCATTCGTGTGTGTGTATATATATATATATACTACTAACTTGCCCCACAAAATACTTCCAAACGTTATTCAAGCCTATCCTAATTCCAGAGCTGGGATGCACTTTCTATCTCTTTACAGGTCTAGTCTGCCTTGTCCTACGCGTCCTCTTATGGTCTCCAACCATCCCGTATACTCTAGTTTCCCTTAGGCTACTCTAACTTCTCATTTGTCTCTTAAGTCTAAATCTATAGGATTTCTTGCACACTTCCCAAGGGGTAACCCATCTTAAGATTTCTCTCACTCCAGCACGCTTAACCCCGAAACTTTGATGAAATCCGGTGCCTTAATGCTGATATAATCGCATCCACTTCGCCGCATGACCTTCATTACATGATCTGGAGCAAGTCGAAGTGTTACAGATTCCGAGACATTTTCGTAACACGTCCTTCGCTTTACAATTACTATTTTACCCTTTTCAATTCCCAGTGTTCACCTTCCACCTGTGTGTATGACTACTTCTTATCCTGGACTTCCAGATTCCCGATAGTAGCGAACGCGCCTTCGTTGTCATTACTTATAAGTACTCGGGTATCAGCCTGTTCGTATTTCCACTCACCATCCTTACATAATAATCTATAGCAAAACTGATTGTCGACTTTCTCTGAATCCTCCAACAGACCTTGCTCTTACTAAACCTCGGATGTTATCCATTTTAATCCTTCGGACTGCTAACCGTCTTTCTCACAATCATTTTTCACGCCATGCCCAAATTCGTAGCTCCTCTAAAATATTACATCTCACTTATTGTCTATTTACGATATTTCCTTTCCACGCTTCTTCCTGTTAGGCATACCTAACTAAATAACCTGATTAACAATTTCGGCAGAATCTCTTTTACCATTCTTACTATTCAAAATCTGTACGCAGCAAATATCGACAATACCTCACAAAACATACGATTATATGACACATTCCAGCCATCCAGAGCTTCCAGTTTCAGGTAACAGAACAAATATATCAAGACTTACCTCTATGACTTTCCATATCGCCACTCACCTTCTTCCGTCGTATGTAAGGCTTATATAAGGAATCTCATTTCCTATGACTTGGCTCTATCGCACGATCTAAGACATAAAGAAGGTAAACAACTCCTAGATGCCCCGCAGCCTCCTGTTTATAAATGTGGCCGGCTTCACACCCATAAACAGGACTCTACTGGACACGCCTTTGCAGACAACCCCTAGGACAACCTGCTCTGATACCACTTTGTCACACCCTAATCTTGCTAGGGTATGATGGGCACCCGACCCTTACTTAGGGCCGAGCGAACCCTCTAACCCTTAGTACACACATAATCTCTTTGGACTTTTAAATCAAATAAGAATGAAATACATAGTAAAGCTTTCAGAAACTTTCTTTTCATCGTGCTCAAATCAAATAAAATCAGCCATCACATCAAAACTTGTAACATGAAACATAATAACACATCGGCTGGTGGAGCCGCTCACAATACTGACATTCTATACCCACGACTCTGTCTGCAAAGTCTCTAACATCGATCAGAAATCATAACATATATACTCAGTCTCGGCATCACTCCGGAAGGAAATGGAGCTCGCCAATCCCGCTGGAACACCTTCTAGCAAAGTTTTCTACTCATCTGGGTGTACCTGCGCGGCATGAAACGCAGCCCCCGAAGAAAGGGGGTCAGTACGGAAAATGTACTGAGCATGTAATGCAAGAATCACAGTAAAAGAATCATAACTGATATAAGGGGTGCAGAAACATATACAATGTCCAGAATACCAAAACTGTTGCCTTTAAAGCATTGATCATGCATATCATTATCACATAGCGTACCCGGCCAGTTATGGGACTCGGTGGATAAAATCATGTCATCATACTTTCATATCATCATGCAAGCATATGCATATACATATATATATACCGTACCCGGCCCTCTAGTGAGGGAGGCGAATGAAGTCATGCCGTACCCGGCCCATTAAGGGACTCGGTGGATAAAATCATGCATGTGAACATCATATATCATATACATACCGTACCCGGCCCTCTAGTGAGGGACTCGGTGAATCAAATCATCATATGCCCTCTTGGCCGTCATAACGCATCATCATCTCATCATGTCATCATATACATATACCGTACCCGGCCCTCTAATGAGGGACTCGGTGAACAATGCAGTGGAGTGCGCACGATAACATACCCGGCCCGGGACTCGGTGAAAGATGCATTGAGGCATGCACGAGCAGAGTAGTGAGAAACCATATGCACATAAAACAAATTCAAGACTAGATGGATAAGTACATTGATCGACACGTGAGGTTCATAAACATGTTTCAAGTCAATCCGAGTTAGTATGAAAAGTTATGGACGTTTTAGTACAGAACCTTCTACGAACGTTTCAGAAGCCATTTTTGGAAAATCAAAGCAACAATCATGTTAGGTACCTTTCGAATATCGTTATGGATCAAATCAAATAGAGCTTTTGGAACTATATGTACGTATCAAAATATATCAAAGACTCAATGGAATAATCAAACGTGATATCATTTGAAAATTAAGACATTAGTCATATCAATTATCTCTCGAATGCCATTCTGAAACATATCAAATAGAACTTCGGACATCATAGATACGCATCAAAACCATATGAAATAACTTATGGATGTCAAGAATATTAGCCATCCTAGTGGCTCTAAGAATAGGAATTTCTTGGAAATCATACATATACGTCATCTGCTCGTTTCATAAGATCATGCCAAAAGAAAGAAAGGGTAAGCCTTACATACCTGTCCCACGTCCTATTAGTTACACTTAATTGTCCAAGCTCGCTATCGCTAATCTACATTCAAGAAGATTTACACAATCATTAAACACATCATCACACACTTGTCTTAGTCTTTCAAACAAATTCACTTATAATCTGCCGAAATTTCGGCAGCATTCCCCTATAAATACACCATCCTCGAGAATCTAACTTGGCCAAATCATCAACAACAAACCCGACAATGCAACTCGGCCAATTTATCAGCAATAATCCGAGAATTCCACTCGGCCACATTATCAACAATAATCCGAAATCTTCCAAACTAAGGACATTAACAATACATTGCTTTCTTCCAAATTCATGAACTACACCAACAATCTACACATTAACAACTTCATCAATCAATTCAAAATACATTCCAACGTTAGTAACTTCTTTTGCATAATTCGACAACATTTTACTTATTTTCAATTCAATCACAACAACCAACTTACAATCTTCCAAACTCAATAAAATAAACACATTTCTCACCTCCAAACTCATGCATTATATCTACAACCACACGTTGACAACATTATCTTCACAGCACAAGAAACTATGCTAGTGTCATATTAATTTCTTCAATAATCCCATAATGATCACAACTTCGTTTCAAGTTATCAAACCTTCATTTTCATCATGAAATCCACAACTATAACAATCAAAATACTAAATAAAATCAACCCATCTCATGTTACCAATACAACCTTCATTCGGCCATAACCAAGACACACCCTTTTCATGAATTCCATCCATTTCTACATACCACAACATGCATAAATCATCCATAACACATGTAAAAGAAGATTGAATACATACCTTTCTCACTCCACTTCTTAACTTGGCTAGGGTTGTAAACTTGCACAAATGAATGGTTTGATTGCTCCAACAACCACTCCATGTTAATTAGGGCCTTCAAGTTAGTTGGAATACTAGAAGAAAATAATTTTTCTTGATCAATTTCTATGGCCTCAATTTCTTGTCACCATGGCCGAATGGTCTCTTATGTTTCTTCTCCAAGTTTCTTCATCTTTCTAAAGGATAAAGATGAATATGTCTTATTTTTTTTCCCACCATTTATCTATATATATAATTAAGCCCTTCAAGTAAAAATATGGACACGTGGCCATGGGTGGGACCCACACTCACCACACCTCACGGCCAAAGGGCCCTTTCATGAACTTTCTTGAAGTTTTGTGAAATTCCCTTTTTGCCCCTAGCCTTCCACAATATTACCATGAACCTTCTTGTGAATTTCCCTATTTACCCTTAGCCTTTCTTAATATTTCCATAATAATAAACAACGTGTAAACTAAAATAACTTTGGAAAATAGTCTTGCCCTTAACTTACCACGACTACCTTGAGATATCCGAATGTACAAAATACGGGATATAACACATGGGTACGCCAACAATATCATAAAGACTACACAAGTTATATAGAATACTATCCTTATATCAAACATCAACAAGTGAGTTACCACAATATCAGGAACAAGATATATCAATAGTCTCCAATATCTACAATCACCATGCGGCATCAAGCCAATAACAATAGAGCAATCAAGTCACAACACAACGGGGTGGCTTGCCCTAATCACATAATAGAGCCCAACCTAAGACAATATCCAACCCAACTTCATAGCCGAAGATTTATATGGTTTATCCGACAATATCATCTAAATATATGCTTCGCTAAATGAGGTCTCACCATAGGGTAAACCGTAACCTACCTGGAAGGCCGAACAATAATATCACCAACAATCATACCTTAGCCTTTCCTTTCCTTGAGCCTCGAGATCAAGAAAGTCTATTCATATTCGAAATCTAGATTAGAAATCATGAAGATCGATACCTCTATTGCTATCATTCAAATTGGGTCAAAAACCAACCCTAGAAATTGGGAAAACGAGGTCCACAAGGACAAAATAGGAAATTCTGGGGTAAATTATCCAAGTACACACTAGGTGATCAAAACCCAACAACTAATTGCTAAATTAACTCAAGGAATAAGCAAAACCCCCAATTTTGGGTATAAACCCTAATTCCTAAATTCAAGAATTCAACACTAGTAATGGAAGGTATATGATTAACAACCTTAGATACAACATAATCTAGCATAAAACCAATCAATTTCATCATTTAAAGCAAATTAGGAAGTCTAACCAATTTTATGAACTCCTCAAGTAAGACCTATTAAACCTTCTTTCATGAAAAACCCTAATTTCCTACTTTAGAATCATGGATTAAAGCTTAAACCAAGGGAATGAATCAAAGGGAAATACTTAGATTATGGTTTAGACCTTACCCCATGGAAGAAACCTGAAGAACATCCTTGAATTATCCCAAACCCAACCTTTCAAGATAAGAGAAACTCCAAACAACATAAAATAGAAAAAACGCCCAGCTGTTCTACCTCGTTTCTGGTGCCAAACAATCCCAAAACTTGCTTCTGATGCCAACAATGGATTCCTTGAGAAATTTGTTACACCTCGGAAAAATCTTCCGTTGGTACGCAAGTGAATGAACTAGTGATGAGTACGAGTGTACGATGTTTCCGCGAGTAAGAAATAACATTTGACGACCCTAAGTGAGATTCCGAAGGCAATCACAATAAGAGAGAGGTTATGCTCCATAATGAATAATTATAGGTAATGGAAATGTGAAAAGTTGCAAGTTTTCATTCTGGCCAGTTGGTCGTAAAATGAAATACGGACCGTAAAGTGGTACACGGTCCATAAACTGCCATGTCGTATTTTGGCTTCAAAAACTTCAACTTTCTGCCAAATGAGCAAATGGTTAAAAACGACCCAAAATACGGACCATAAAGTGGTTTACGGCCCGTAAACTGCGTCTGTAAATTACCACATCTCAGTTTGAGTTTCTAGTTCTGATATGATTAAATACGACCACGAAGGACGATCTGTAAACTGGAATACGGACCGTAAACCATGTTTACGACCACTGTGCACTTCAAATCAGATTTTTAAGTCATTAAATAAGGGGACCAAGGCTTATTTCATTTCACTTCTACATCACACCCCTTCTCTCTAGAACATCTCTCTACATATATTCCACAAGTTTTCAAGGATTATTAAGGATCAACAACACAAATCAAGTGAATCAAGTGTGAGCAAACCCATTAAGATCATTCAAAGTCAAGAGATCCAAATGGAGATAAACTAGGGTTTTGCTCAAGGTGGAGTATTATAAACTAAATCTTGTTCCTACAACATTTAAGGTAAGATTCATGATATTTCTATGTTGTTTAAGGTAGTTAAGATTTGAAATACTTGGATTGTAGAAGAGTATAGAAAAATGAGTCATGAATATGGAATAATGTCATTTTGAGAAATAGTATGAATTGAGCTACGGGTCTTGATGTATTGTAAGGTAAATACGATATAAATGATATTGAGAACATGAGATGAACAATGTATGTAAATGGACATCGTGTGTGTTATGGCCATGGTTATGGATGAATTGAATGTAAGTCTAGAAATATGGATAATGTGAATGAGTAATGGCTATTGTTATGGCATCGTGAATTTATTATTGACGTTTGGGAGTTGGGATATGTTATGGAGGAGATGCTATCCGATTTTCACCAGCTTTAGTCATATATGCTAGCTATCGATTCTATCGATAATATGACCTTTAATGAAGGTATAAACGCAAGCGTTGAAAGAGAACGTGCAAGTGATATATATTCGAACGAAAAGGTATGTAAGGCTAACCCTTCTTTCATAAGGCATGGTTCTTTGGCCAAACATCTAAATCCTCTATACGAGTATGTTGTCTTTCAAATGATTTGATCTACCGAGCTTGTAAGCTCATGATTCTTGATACGCTACGATTGTACTAAGTTCGTCGCATGACGAGTAGGCCTATTAAGGTAGATGAAATGAATGATGATGATAGTGATAATGGTATTGATGATGGCTATAATGATAATAACGATGACGACTATGATAATGGGGTTAAAAGTAAAGATGCTTATGTGCTATTGTGTTTATGTATGACTATTATGGAACACCGAGCTTATATGGCTGGGTAGTATATGTATAGATGTATATGTACGTATATTTACGTAACGCGCGCACACCACTGCAGTTGGGTACGGACAACACTGAGCCTCGGAAGGCCAGGTACGTGTAACACTGAGCCTTGGTTGGCCAGGTATGTATGATCACCGAGCCTATATATGGTCAGGTACGTGAAACACCGATCCTACATGGTCGGGTATGTTATATAAGGATAGGTATGAAACACCGATCCTACGTGGTCGAGTATGCTATGTAAATGCTATGTGTATGACATGATTATGTATATGATATGAATACGAACATGATATGACCATGTATATGAACGTGAATAAGGGCATGTATACGAATACAAGCACAAATATGGTACGGGTATTATGGTGGAATACGGATAGTGATGTATGTACACAAATACGTATTAGTAATGGAAAGTTCCTATGAAAGGCAAGTAAGTGTATATGATGATGATATTGCCATCTCTCATCCTATGTTATTTCTTATGTTGCTATCTATGCTTCTATATTAATATTGACTATGCTTTACATACTAAGTACATTCTTCGTACTGACGTCCTTTTGTTGTGGACGCTGCGTCATGCCCGCAGGTGGCCAGGGAGACAAAGTTGATTCGTAGCTACATTCTCAGTAATTACATAGCGTAGCTCCATTTCATTCGGAGCCATAGCTTTGGGTACTTATTCTTTTGTGTACATATTATGGGCATAGCGGGGTCCTGTCCCGCTTATGTGTTATGTTATACTCTTCTTAGAGGCTCGTAGTCACTTGTATATAGTTAGATATGTCTGGCCTTGTCAGCCCATATTTTGTATATCATTTTGATAGCCTTGTTGGCTCATGTACGTTGATGTGGCATAGATGCCAATCATTATATAAAGGCATTGTCGTCCAATGGGACTGGTATGATGAACGAATAGATTTATATGTTTAATTGTATGGCTCACCTAGATGTAAGCATAAAAGTGAGTTAAGGGGTGCCTGAGTGGGCTAGCACTGGGTGCTCGTCGCTGCCCTCTAGACAGGTTGTGACAAAAGTGGTATCAGAGCAGTTCATTCCTAGGGTATGTCTACGAGTCGTGTCTAGTAGAGTCTTGGTTATGGGTGTGTTGCGCGCCACACTTATAAACAAGAAGCTGCGGACATTTTAGGAATGAATGGCCTTCTTTCTTCATAAGAATCGTGCGATAGAGCTATGATATAAGAAATTCTTGTTCCTTAATCGAGTGTTGTGTATTTCAGAAATACCTAGAAAGAGGAAAGCTACAGCTGCCCAAAAGGGCAAGACGGTGGCAGAAAAGCGGGCTGAAAAAGCACCGCCACCGGTAGTAGTGGAAAGTGAGTCCCAGAGTGCGGCTCAATCCCAGTCCTCCCGTTCAGTGCCTATGTTAGAGGAGCGTGAGAGAGCCTCAGCCCCAGCTCCAGCACCTCCAGCTCCTCCACCGGATGCTTCAGGCGAAGATGTGAAAGAGGCCATTAATTTGCTGACTCAATTGGTTGCGGCCCAAACTCAGAGGCAAAGTTCATGGCAAGGTGATAGGGCTGTTAGTGCAAGGGCCCGTGACTTCATTACTTCAAACCCTCCGAAGTTCTTTGGGTCAAAGCCGGAAGAGGACCCTCAGGATTTCATTGATGGTATGTTAAGGACACTTCGATTGATACATGCTTCACACACCGAGTCGGTGGAGTTAGCATTGTATAGATTAAGAGATGTCTCGATCCAATGGTATACAGTCTGGATGGCTTCACGGGGAGCCAATGCACCTCCCCCGGTATGGCAAGAGTTTGTTGATGCTTTTCTCCGACATTACATGCCTCCAGAAGTTCGGCGAGTTAGAGCCGATAAGTTCTTAAATTTGAGGCAAGGTAGCATGAGTGCTCTAGAGTATAGTCTCCGCTTCAATTCCTTGGCTAGGTATGCTTTGGCCATGGTAGCGGATATGGGTGACCGGGTACACCGATTTGTGAAAGGCCTAGTGCCACATTTGATGGATAGATGCTTGACTGCGTCCCTTCAGGATGGTACGGATATTGCACGCATTCAGGGTCCCAGTTTAGAGGTGATTCGGGTCAGGCAAGGCCACCTGTACCACGATGTTCCCAGTGTGGGAAGTTGCATTGGCGTCAATGCCGATCGGGTTCAGATGGTTGCTATTCGTGTGGTCGGCCAGGCCATATCATGCGTGATTGCCCCTCGGTTCATGGTAGGGGTAGGACCCAGCCCTCAGGGTCAGTAGCCGGATCTTCATCTTCTATGCGCCCTATGGGGCCAGGTCCACATGCACCAGTTGGCCATGGTAGAGGCAGAGGGAGAGCTCCTAGTTCTAGCGGTCCTCAGCACCGTATTTATGCTTTGGTTGGACGCCAAGATCTTGAGTCTTCTCCTGACGTGGTCACAGGTATATTATCAGTATTCTCTCATGATGTATATGCTTTGATTGATCCGGGCTCCACATTGTCCTATGTTACTCCATATATTGCGGGTCGATTTAAAATCGAGCCAGAGTCGATCAAACCTTTTGAGGTGTCTACACCCGTGGGTGAATCGGTAATAGCTAGCCGAGTATATAGAGATGTAGTTGTGATATGTGACCGCCGTACTATAGTTGACTTGCATGAACTACAGATGTTAGATTTTGATGTCATTATGGGCATGGATTGGTTGGCTTCTTGTTATGCCAATGTTGATTGTAGGATGAAGATGGTTCATTTCCAGTTTCCGGGAAAACTAGTTTTAGAAAGGAAAGGGAATACGGCTTCGCCAAAGGGTAGGTTTATTTCCTATCTAAAGGCAAGGAAGATGATCACAAAAGGATGTATTTACCATCTAGTGCGAGTTCAAGATATAGAAGTTGAATCGCCGACTCTTCAGTCAGTTCCTGTAATAAATGAATTTCCGGATGTGTTCCCGGAAGAGCTGCTAGGCCTTCCTCCCGAGCGGGAGATTGACTTTGCTATTGAGGTGTTGCCAAACGCTAAGCCTATATCTATCCCTCCTTATAGAATGGAACCTGCAGAATTGAAGGAGTTGAAGGGGCAATTGAAAGATTTGCTTGATAAATGCTTTATTAGGCCTAGTTCGTCCCTGTGGGGAGCACCCGTATTGTTTGTTCGAAAGAAAAATGGCTCTTTGAGAATGTGCATTGACTATCGGCAATTGAATAAGGTGACGATTAAGAATAAATATCCTCTTCCGAGGATTGATGACTTATTTAATCAATTACAAGGTGCCAAATGGTTTTCAAAGATTGATTTGAGGTCCGGGTATCATCAAGTGAGAGTTAGGGAGAAAGATATCCCTAAGACAGCCTTCAGAACAAGATAAGGTCATTTTGAGTTCCGGGTAATGTAATTTGGGCTAACTAATGCACCGGCGGTGTTTATGGATTTGATGAACAATATGTTTAGGCCCTTTCTGGATTTGTTCGTGATTGTATTCATCGACGATATCTTGGTGTATTCTAGATCCGAGGCAGAGCGTGCAGATCATTTGCGTATTGTCCTTGGAGTTCTTCGAACTCGAGAATTGTTTGCAAAGTTTTCCAAATGTGAGTTTTGGTTGAACTCAGTGACATTTCTGGGGCATATTGTTGCAGCCGATGGGATTCGAGTGGATAGTCAAAAGATTGAGGCCGTGAAAACTTGGCCAAGGCCCACAACTCCTCCAGAGGTTCGTAGCTTTCTGGGCTTAGCAAGTTATTACAGGTGATTTGTTGAAGGTTTCTCTTCGATTTCAGCACCACTCACAAAGTTGACCCTAAAATCAGCAAAGTTTCAATGGACAGATGCTTGTGAACGTAGCTTCCAAGAGTTGAAAGATAGATTGACTTCTGCACCAGTCTTGACACTTCCAGAGGGATCGGAAGGATATGTTGTTTATTGTGATGCTTCAGGTGTTGGGCTAGGCTGTGTATTGATGCAACACGGTAAAGTGGTTGCATATGCTTCAAGGCAACTGCGGAAACATGAGCAGAATTATCCGACCCACGATCTAGAATTAGCCGCAGTGGTTCATGCTTTAAAGATATGGAGACATTATTTATATGGTGTCCATGTGGATATTTATACCGATCATAAGTGCCTTCAGTATATCTTCAAGCAGAAAGAGTTGAATTTGCGGCAACGACGATGGTTAGAATTGCTAAAAGAATATGATGTTGATATCTTGTATCACCCCGGAAAGGCGAACTTTGTAGCTGATGCTCTTAGCCGCAGATCTATGGGAAGTTTATGTGATGTACGACCGGGGAAGAGAGAAATGGCTCGTGAGCTCCAGCAGTTAGCTAGCTTAGGAGTTCGAGTGGTAGACTCAAGTAGCAGGGGAACTACAATTCAGAATTCAGCAGTCTCGTCGCTAGTGGCAGAAGTGAAAGAGCGACAATATGAGGATTCCATGCTAATGCATTACAGAGATACGCTCCCTCAGAAAGAGGAGTCATCATTTGACATTTCAGGAGACGGAGTTCTTCGATGTTGAGGCAGATTATGTGGTCCCGATGTGGCAGGTCTACGCCATCATATTTTGAGAGAAACTCATTGTTCCCGTTATTCTGTTCACCCCGGAGCGACGAAAATGTATCATGATCTCAAGTCTATATATTGGTGGAATGGGATGAAGAAAGATATAGCAGAATTTGTGGCTCAATGTCCCAACTGTCAACAAGTGAAAATCGAGCACCAAAAGCCGGGTGGATTGTTACAAGCCATAGAAATCCCCACTTGGAAATGGGAAGTGATTAACATGGATTTCATCACAGGCTTACCCCGTTCTTGACGTAAGTATGATTCTATATGGGTGATTGTGGATAGAGTCACAAAGTCAGCTTATTTCTTACCCGTCAGAACGACGTATGTGGCAGAAGATTATGCAAAGCTATATGTTAAAGAGATAGTGACACTCCATGGTGTTCCAGTATCCATTATCTCCGATAGAGGGACTCAATTTACAGCTAATTTCTGGACGTCGTTCCAAGAGGGTTTAGGGACCCAAGTGAGCCTTAGCATGGCATTTCATCCACAGATCAACGGACAAGATGAATGTACTATTCAGACTCTTGAAGATATGTTACGAGCATGTATGATAGATTTTGGAGGAAATTGGGATGATCATTTGCCACTCATTGAATTTGCTTACAATAACAGTTATCATTCTAGCATTCAAATGGCATCGTATGAAGCTTTATATGGGCGAAAGTGTAAATCCCCAATCGGGTGGTTTGAAACAGGAGAGGCTAAATTGATAGGGCCAGATTTGGTCAAGCAAGCCACAGAGAAAGTTAAGCTCATACAAGATCGGTTGTTGGTAACTCAAAGTCGTCAAAAGTCCTATGCGGATAATCATCGAAGAGACTTAGAGTTCCAAGTGAAGGATTGGGTATTTCTGAAAGTGTCGCCAATGAAAGGCGTGATGAGATTTGGTAAGAAGGGAAAGCTTAGTCCCCGATACATTGGGCCATATGAGACTGTGCGAAAAATAGGCAAAGTGGCCTATGAGCTAGATTTACCTTAGGAGTTAGAGTCCGTTCATCCAGTGTTCCATGTCTCGATGCTTCGAAAATGCGTTGGAGATCCTACGAGGATCGTCCCAGTAAATGATGTACATGTGACAGAGAAATTGACTTATGAAGAAATACCCATTGCCATACTAGATAGGCAAGTACGGAGGCTTAGAAACAAAGAAGTAGCCTCAGTTAAGGTTTTATGGAGAAGCAGTAAACGATAAAAATGACATGGGAAGCGGAAGAGAGTATGCGATCCAAATACCCTCATTTATTTCAGCCCTTGGAAGAAGTCCAAGATGAGACGTCAAGATTTTAAGGTATGTATGTTTTCCTTTTATGCTTTTTGGGTCGTGCGTGGCCAAATTTGTATGCTATTGTGTTGTGGCCCTGTGAGGCATCGATATTATTGGTTGTTGTGACAGGATGGTAGTGCCATATTATAGGAGAAACTCTGGGAAAATTTTTATAGAATCCCCGAAGACTTTAACATTCGAGGACGAATGTTCTTAAGGGGGGAAGAATGTTACACCTCGGAAAAATCATTCGTTGGTACGCAAGTGAATGAACTAGTGATGAGTACGAGTGTACGATGTTTCCGCGAGTAAGAAATAACATTTGACGACACTAAGTGAGATTCCGAAGGAAATCGCAATAAGAGAGAGGTTATGCTCCATAATGAATAATTATAGGTTTTGGAAATGTGAAAAGTTGCAAGTTTGCATTCTGGCCAGTTGGTCGTAAAATGAAATACGGACCGTAAAGTGGTAGACGGTCTGTAAACTGCCATGTCGTATTTTGGCTTCCAAAACTTCAACTTTCTGCCAAATGAGCAAATGGTTAAAAACGACCCAACATACGGACCGTAAAGTGGTTTACGGCCCGTAAACTGCGTCCGTAAATCACCACATCTCAGTTTGAGTTTCTGGTTCTGATATGATTAAATACGACCACGAAGGACGGTCCGTAAACCATATTTACGACCACTGTGCACTTCAAATCAGAATTTTAAGTCATTAAATAAGGGGACCAAGGCTTATTTCATTTCACTTCTACATCACCCCCCTTCTCTCTAGAACATCTCTCTACATATATTCCACAAGTTTTCAAGGATTATTAAGGATCAACAACACAAATCAAGTGAATCAAGTGTGAGCAAACCCATTAAGATCATTCAAAGTCAAGAGATCCAAATGGAGATAAACTAGGGTTTTGCTCAAGGTGGAGTATTATCAACTAAAGCTTGTTCCTACAACATTTAAGGTAAGATTCATGATATTTCTATGTTGTTTAAGTTAGCTAAGATTTGAAATACTTGGATTGTAGAAGAGTATAGAAAGGTAAATACGATATAAATGATATTGAGAACATGAGATGAACAATGTATGTAAATGGACATCGTGTGTGTTATGGCCATGGTTATGGATGAATTGAATGTAACTCTAGAAATATGGATAATGTGAATGAGTAATGGCTATTGTTATGGCATCGTGAATTTATTATTGACGTTTGGGAGTTGGGATACGTTATGGAGGAGATGCTGTCCGATTTTCTCCAGCTTTAGTCATATATGCTAGCTATCGATTCTATCGATAATATAACCTTTAATGAAGGTATAAACGCAAGCGTTGAAAGAGAACGTGCAAGTGATATATATTCAAACGAAAGGGTGTGTAAGGCTACCCCTTCTTTCATAAGGCCTGGTTCTTTGGCCAAACATCTAAATCCTCTATACGAGTATGTTGTCTTTCAAATGATTTGATCTACTGAGCTTGTAAGCTCATGATTCTTGATACGCTACGATTGTACTAAGTTCGTCGCATGACGAGTAGGCCTATTAAGGTAGATGAAACGAATGATGATGATAGTGATAATGGTATTGATGATGGCTATAATGATAATAACGATGACGACTATGATAATGGGGTTAAAAGTAAATATGCTTATGAGCTATTGTGTTTATGTATGACTATTATGGAACACCGAGCTTATATGGCCGGGTAGTATATGTATAGATGTATATGTACGTATATTTACGTAACGCGCACACACCACTGCATTTGAGTATGGACAACACTAAGCCTCGGAAGGGCCAGGTACGTGTAACACTGAGCCTTGGTTGGCCAGGTATGTATGATCACCGAGCCTATATATGGTCGGGTACGTGAAACACCGATCCTACGTGGTCGGGTATGTTATATTAGGATAGGTATGAAACACCGATCCTACGTGGTCGGGTATGCTATGTAAATGCTATGTGTATGACATGATTATTTATATGATATGAATACGAACATGATATGACCATGTATATGAACGTGAATAAGGGTATGTATACGAATACGAGCACAACTATGGTACGGGTATTATGGTGGAATACGGATAGTGATGTATGTACACAAATACGTATTAGCAATGGAAAGTTCCTATGAACGGCAAGTAAGTGTATATGACGATGATATTGCCATCTCCCATCCTATGCTATTTCTTATGTTGCTATCTATGCTTCTATATTGATATTGACTATGCTTTACATACTCAGTACATTATTCGTACTGACGTCCTTTTGTTGTGGACGCTGCGTCATGCCCGCAGGTGGCCAGGGAGACAGAGTTGATTCGTAGCTACATTCTCAGTGATTACATAGCGGAGCTCCAATTCATTCGGAGCCATAGCTTTGGGTACTTATTCTTTTGTGTACATATTATGGGCATAGCGGGGTCCTGTCCCGCTTATGTGTTATGTTATACTCTTCTTAGAGGCTCGTAGTCACTTGTATATGGTTAGATATGTCTGGCCTTGTCGGCCCATATTTTGTATATCATTTTGATAGCCTTGTCGGCTAATGTACGTTGATGTGGCATAGATGCCAATCATTATATAAAGGCGTTGTCGTCCAATGGGACTGGTATGATGAACGAATAGATTTATATGTTTAATTGTATGGCTCACCTAGATGTAAGCATTAAAGTGAGTTAAGGGGTGCCCGAGTGGGCTAGCACCGGGTGCTCGTCGCGGCCCTCTAGACGTGTCATGACAATATTTCACACAAGTTAGGTTTTTGAATCACTCCATTTGACCTTATAATGAATGAGATTTAGTGGTTTAAATATTTGGAATAGTTCAGATTTTTAAATACGAATTCAGTGGCAATTTCGTAATTAATCTGAAAAATCGGTAACCCAGCTCTTAGTAAAATGACCATAATTCCCTCATACGATGACGAAATATGATGATTTCCGTTGCTATGGTTCCGAAATTATGATATGGATATAATGGTTTAGTCAAAACACGAATCAAAGGCCGTTTGCTCAATATGGTACCCTTTATGCTCAAATCAACGTCGAAACCGAAAACAATCACCATACAACCCAAACTTATCTAAAACTCATTGCAATCTAACCAAACTTTGTGGACATCATCATACAAACTTATTGGAACTTTCAAAAAATCGACATGGGTTCATCTTCACCCGATGTTGATCGTGGTTAACTCCAATTCTAACTTAGTCAGTTTTTCAACCAATGACCCAAATCACACCCAAACCTTTCGGGAACCAAACCAATGACACCACTAAGTCATAAATCACCCTCCAGACCTAATGGAGCTATCGGAATTCGATTTCGAGCACGTTTACCCAAAAGTCAACTTTGAGTCAAATGGTTTTCGCTTCAAGACAAAATTTTCTAAAAGTCATTCCAAAACCCAAAAAGATGTCTAGGGAATTGTGCCACCGATCCCCGCGGGTCAAAATAGTACTAACAGGGCTAGGGGATGAGTCAATGGTGGTAAAAACGGGAAAAATGTAATAACAACCAAACGGGTCGTTACATCAGATACCAATTAAACAATCGCTCGTCCTCGAGCGACAAGGGAATGAAACGAGGGAAGAGTACCTAACTCGACAAATAACTAGGGATAACTCTCATGTCTCAGACTCAGTCTCCCAAGTGGCCTCCTCAATCGGACAGTGCTTCCACTGAATTTCACTGACGCAATCTTCTTAGATCTCAATTTTCTAACCTTCCTATCCAAGATGGCATTAGGCTCCTCCTCACAAGTCAAGTTCTCATCACGCAATGCTGAATCCCAAAGAATAATGTAAGAACTATCGGAATGGTACTTCCTCAGCATAGGCACATGGAAAATCGGAGGAATACCTAACATCTCCAGCTCTACGAAGAACCTCAAATGCATCAAAACAATCCCACGGGAGAACGACACCTCCTACCATATAAAGCCTAACTCGAACCATGTTGACCCAAAATGAATGTATAACTCTCGAATATCACCAATAGTCATTTGAACGGACTCCGAATTCCCGAAACCAATCATAGTCCTATCCCACCTCTGTGGCGGTCAATTCTCATCTTTTCCTCACGCATAACAAATCATGTCTATCACCATCGACTCTATAAGTTGAGTCCCATCCGAGTTGTCAACTTAATGCCGAAGAGCTATACCTTAGGATTTCAATCTTCATGTTTCTCAACCTTTACTCAATATGCAAATCCGATACAAACCCGAACTTTTTGACGCGAAACCTGAAGCCTCATATAGTAATTATATAACCATCGAACCTCTCATAGTATCACCTCGATATGCTTGTAAATTCTTCGAAAGTATCCAATTTTACACTGCCGCTCGAAACCTCACGCAATTACCCTGAAGTCCTTAATAACCCAAGTTCTTACCCAAACTGTCCAGTCAATAGTACTTGCAATCATACTGTATTAGCACAAGTAAGGTCGCTCCCGAAAATATAACTCTAGCCTCACATGATAGGAATTCCACAATCCTTTCTCTTAAATCACGCTGACTCATTCACTATAGAAGGTCACGAAACTTATCCGATGGTGTACCACCAAGCCATTTTTTATAAACCTCAACAAGTTGGTTAACTGAAATATGCTTCTCACTATTCGCGGATCACGAACCTCACGGAACTCTGTCATATCACATAGGCCATCCCTGTAGGTTTCCTTCTTAAGCTCTTGCAACAAACATATCTCAACTGGAAAAATGCAAGAAGACGATACCACAATCCATACTGACCCAAGAAATCCCCAAGATGTACCTTTTTCTTATCAATTCACAATCATCTATACCTTTTCCCGACTCATCAATTCCCAATTTTCTAGTCACTTCACGATCATCGGTACCGTAATCAATCCTCGAATCCACTCCATCGAATACCACATAATCATAAATCTTGTAAACTAGCTGAATTAATCCTGGAGATAGGATCGTACCACACACTCTGCACACTAGCGTTTCCTTAATGCTTACAACTCGAACTTGAACACTCTCTAAATCCAGCGTATTACACAAACAGTCTCACTAATATCCTCATGTATCCTATTGAATCGTCCTTGCTGGAATTGCCTTACTCGATTTCCAAAATGTATACCGAACTTAACTCAGTTAATCCAACCATAAATCATGATTTAAAAGCCTAGAAAGAATATTCTTATTCATTAAACCCACTTTTAATCTTCCATCACTTAATGAACTAACAAGGTAAAGGGATTCTAATATGACTAGGGGTAACAGAATAGCAAAGAGATTAGAAGGACTTACCACTAAGAATCTTCTCCAAGAATATCGTAGATTTGCTCCCAAAAGCTTAGATTTCAGAATAGTAATAAATGAGGGACTCAGGGCATTTAACACTTCATTTAATGAACTAACTGTCCGTCACCAGCTTTTACGACAAGATTACCGCTCCAGCTATCCCATGACCACTACATTGGTCATGCCCAAAAGGCACAGATTGCTTCAGCGGCAGAGTGACCACTATAGCGGTAACGCTGCCGCGGTACTGGTGCTGCCAAAGCGGGCACCAGACACCAGAAACCAGAAAATTTCCCAAGTTTCACAACTCAACCAGAATTTCTGACTGACTCCCAAGGACATCTGCTCACAAACCATATACACAGACACGCATAAAAACACGCTACCCGCGGCCTCGAAATTCCCAACGAAGGTCTCGTTGATTGAGTCAACCCCCGATACCTCAATTTCAAATTCCCAACCCAAGTCCCAAAATGTATCTGAGTGCATTGGGAACTAAACGAGATATACACACAGGTTCTAAAAGACCATCCGGACCTCTCTGAATCAATAGATTTTTTATAAAGGTTCGTTTGCTCAAAAGTCAACTTTGAGTCAACTCTTTTTCAGTTAAGGCCAATGTTTTCCAAAAAGTCACCAAAATTAATCCTGAACACCGCAAGAAGCGTGTCAACTATCCCTCGGGTCAAAAGTGAGCTAACCAAGCTCGGGGAAGGGTCAAAAGTGCCGAAAGACTATAACGACCAAGCGGGTGACGAAATTTGTCTATGATATAACTGAACATTCCAACTCTACTATAAACTCTCAAGCCCACTTTGCACTGTACAATCGCAACCAAGCTCTCACATCACTAACTCGCGTTTCAACGACATCCTTTTTGCCCTTAACCTCGAAGACACCAATAAACCTTATCGAGTACACCCTTACCGTACGTCGTGATATAACCACCCCTCCCGCAGTCCAAAAACAACTCACGTACTCATGTTACCTCACCTCAATCTCCGGAACCCGATAACAAGATGCCTCATTGTAACCCTTCAGTTCCCATATTCCATCTCAATCACTATATCACTATCAACCAACAACACTCAAATCCACTCGAACCTCTAAACCAGTCATTCCTCTAAGCCAAACGAACCACAAACAATATCAATACCTCTCTTCAAATTGAAGTGTAGCTCCTCAAGTCCTTGACACATCGCATACGCCCATATTTGAAGTCACTTCTATCAGTTGATTACTAACTTCTCAGAAGTCTACAACCCAGTCAACTTACCGAGCAAACGATGTGCCCATAACATTAACTTAATAACAAAGCAGTCTTTTAACATCAATGAGCCCATATCACGAACAACCTTTTGCACCAGTCGTAACCTTATCTTGACAACCATGTCAAATATACCAGTGTTTTCTTCCCAATCTCACGAAAGTACTCTTATCCAAGATATTCTAAGAAGTCTTGGTTCGCTACACACTTTCCATAAAAGCTTCCTTCATGTCCTTATTGTCAACTTCTTTTCTTTATTACCCGCGATCACAATACGTTTTCCCAATTCGATGGCCATCACCGAACTTACACTTGTTCTTATATACTGAAGTCTAATACTCTACCGCTGCTGAATCATCGATCCGCCATTGGTACACAAGTGTCACGCACACCATCATTATGCCTTGACGAAGCTAAAGTCAAACCAATCATATCATCGAGCAACCCACTATTGTTAAGCCACAAATGCACCTTGTCACTTCCGAGCAACCCAATGCTGAATCATGGAGACCCTGGAGCCCTCTGAACTATCTTTCCCATTTCTCACGAACACTCACAATAAACGAGTCTAATCGCGATTCCACAAAATGAATCCTTTGGCCATCACTAGAAACTGAACTTGGTCACTTTCCCGAATCAGAATAACACATGTCGCACCAAACCACAACACGTCATAGATCAACCATTCACATAAGAATTTAAGGACGAGTGTCCACCCTCCATAGGTGATTAAGATAAGAAAGTTTAGATACCAATTGAGATCAACTAGATACTAATTCTAATAAAGTCGCACGAGAGAATGAAAGAATTGGAAGTTTTTGAAATGTCCAATAGCCTCTCGTAGATAAGTACGGAGCTCATCATACCGATCCACGAGACTCTACTAGACACGCTCGTGTATTATAAACCGGGTAACCTAAGGCTTAAATACAAACTTGTCACGACCCAATTTAGCTAAGTCGCGCGGGCACCTACCTTTCCCACCTCGATAGGCGAACCCTTAACCCAACAATAGCAAAAGCATAAAAAAATAATTAAATGAGCGAAAGAGCTAAAATAACGTAAATCTAACGATAATAATATAGAAGATATGCTGGAGTAAGGAAAAATACACCTCATATTCTGGTCTAATCCATACAAGAGCATCTAACTAGAATCTACAAGTCTGGAACATCAATAATACATCAAGTCTGAGTATGTTTTGGAATAGAAAATAAGACATAAATAAAGAATAATCTTCAAGGCGGCAGACTTTTCGTGCTCACCCTGCAGACTCTAAGCAACTCTCGGAGCGACTATCAGCCACGAGAAATAGAGATAGTGTCACGACCCAACCCGATGGGCCGTAACAAGTGCCCGACCACTACTGGCCAAGCACTCATGTGCTTGCATTTACTTCTCACTGACTGTACTGGGCCCATATACAATCTGTAACTGTGCTATATTGTCTCTCGAACAAAAAACATAAAAGACACTGTACCGGGAACTCACAGCCAACACATACATATTAACATAAACACTGAGAATAATAGCGTGAGCCGATTTGGCCGCCACACATATATAATGTACAACAAAATAAGTGCTGAAGGGGCTGCATAACAACACGAGTACATATCACTGTCTACAGACCTCTATGGAGTATAAACTGTAGAAATGACAGGACAAGGCCCTTCCGTACCTATATATATATATACGTAGCCGAATAGCATACCAAAAGGGGTGTAGCTCCGGATCAATGGAGCGTACTGACTACTGCTGAGGAGAGGTCCTACTGCTGCGAATCGTCTGACTGGCAACCTGGTCCTGCGGGCATGAACGCAACGTCCACAAGAAGGGATGTCAGTACGAATAATGTACCGAGTATGTAAGGCATGAATAGTAACAGTAAGAGATGTAAAGTATGAATAATAACAGAATGAAAATATAGAGCATATCGTGAGATAAAAGAGTAACCTGTACATGTGAGTGCCTCTTAGGGCGGATGCCATGCATGCTTAGCTTTCTTTGAAAAACATTTCTATTTCATGTATACAGAAAATAGAAACAGCCGCCCTACCTTTCAAAGTGGTGGTTAGGTCTGCGTACACTCTACCTTCCCCAGACTCCACATGGTGGGATTATACTAGGCCTGTTGTTGTATAAAGAAAATAGAACATTTCATGTTGCCGAGGCGTCGCCTCCGATCCATTTAGCCATATATGTCCCGCGTCCGGGATGACATCATGTCATATAATACCAACTGATCAGGTGGATACATATCTATAGCGCTCTGGCCCTCTTTCCCGTATTCATATACATGTATCATGTTCATGTATCATGTACATATATCATGTTCATGTATCATATACATATTTCATATAAGCAGCATGCAAGAGAGCCCAAGGAAAGTTATGCCACTATCGGAGTGACGTAAGGTCGGTAACCTCCGATTATATTATGGAATAATCATCATCGCTTTGTCTCACCTTGAAGGAACAATTTATCATAAGGTGAGACTATCAATGAAGAATAACATCAAGAGAAAACATAGAATAAGATCATAAATCTCATAAGGTGTCCATTCATATACTGTGGAATCTTAAAAAAATGGAGTCATTCAATGAATAAAATCGAGGGTCAAGAAATGGTTCATCATTCTCATATCCACATAGAAACCAAGGGCTTGGAAGACTTGAACATCAAATCATCGTTATCAGCGTAACCATAAAATTATCATCATCATAACATGATAGAAAATGCTCCCATCTTTGATATCACCATCATCGTTGTGAAAACATGTTCATCGTTGTTATTGTAAGAGCCCGCATAATCATAGACCTTTGGTTTGGAAAATATGGGCAGTTTGGAAAGCCATTTATGGACCATCAGGAAAGGAGTCATGTCTTCAGAATCATAAGCTTTTAACTTTTGAAAACAAGAAAGATTCAGAAACATTTATGAAGTCGTAACATAGGAATCATGTCTTTGAAAGAAAGGGACGAGCCTTAACATACCTGTTCAATCTCCTATTGGCTACGCTTATGCGTCTAAGGTCGCAAGTCTACATTTAAGAGGATTTACTCTAACGTTAGCCTCTTCATCCCACACTTGTTCCAAGTTTCAAGTCAAACTATTTTATATTCTGCCAAAAATCGGGCAGCATCTCCCCTGTTTATATGCCTAGCCCGAATTCTCAATTCAACAACCAACAACAACCACAACAATACCAACATTAACCATATTGTTTCCAACACCAAAATACTTCATAAACATCTCATATGGTGTTTGTCCCATATTTCCATCACAGAATCATTTTATAACAATTTTACAGCTCCTTCTCCGTAAATAAACTAAGATTACCGTTAATAGCAAGAGATTCATACCTTTCATTCGATAAGAATGCTATATCTTCACTCCCCCACCTGTAGTTTAAGCCACAACGCGTTGATACACAATTTTGTCGTTGCAACTATACGTCGTCTGTATCGGGATTTGGGAATTATACCTGGTTTCGGGCTAAAAACTCGATGATGGAAAGTTGGGGAATATTCTGGAAAATTAGAGAGAGTTTGGGGTGGTTTGGGACGAAAATGAGGGGGTCTCCCCCTTTAAATAGTGGTCCAGGTTCTTCTTGGACCGACTTAAATTTCCTTCAGCGCGTTCGCGCTGGCTCAGTATTTCTGACTGCGCCTTCGTTTAGTAAAAAGGTCATAACTCTTGATCCCGATATCATGCGAGGTCCCACGACCTATTGTTGGAAAGCTAATTTAATTATACAACTTTCATTCTTGGTGTTTTTCCAAATTCCAAACGTATAATATCGTTTTGGCCCCTCCAAGTCAGATCATCCGAAAATGTTTCCTTAAATCGTCCTTTTGGAGGGCTTATGCCCATATTTGGTTTAAGGGTCCTTCTTAGGACTTGCTCAACTTTCCATGTACTACTCATATATCTCTTCATATGTCCTTTATAAAACTCCGATGTGTGTGGGCCCTACTTAAGTGCCATATGAACCAATTCACCCCATATGGTCTCCAAATGTAACATATATGTTATTATTACATTCTTATAATATAACCTTCATCCGAACCCAGGCCTCAAAATTGCTCTGTGCGTTCACGCCTCGTAGTGGTGCGTTCACGCTATGTTTGCCCCTGTCCTTCTGCGCGTTCGCGCCACTCCCTGGCGCATTCACGCAGACCATTTTCCTGGTCTGCCAGCCCGACTTGTAACTTCCATATCTCCTTACCCCCGATGTCCTATTGAGGAGCGGTTTGTTGCGTTGGAAACTTGACTTCCCGAACTTCACTTTAGACTTTCTTTTCACGTCAAAACTCTTAATATACTAAAACATATTCTTTCTTCCAGTTAGACTAAAATTTTCGTACCAAACTTTGCCAATCTTTCCTTCAAAGCCTCGGAAGCTTAATCTCCTTAGTTCACTGATTTTCCAATCCCCCTATAACCTGTTACGCAGACTCGGACTCTTATAATCATAACATGAGCACCTATGATCTTGCATCTTCTCGACAATAACTTCGATAGTTGCAATTGAATAGCTAATACCTAATGAATCTTAATGTACAGAAACTACGGGGTGTAACATGCTTCCCCCCTTAGAAACATTCGACCTCGAATGTTGCAGTATTGCCAACCTACAACACCATCTTTGATTCCTTAGAAGCGTTATTCTTCCCTTAGGGTCCGATTACCGTTTGCTTAGACTATAACTTGGTTCAGTCTCTTCTCATCTTCCCTTAACTCTTTCATTGCCTTCAGTTGGCTTCTTTGACTTCTTTTTTCTTTATGTGCATGGTCGGAAATTAACTAGCATCTCGTTCTCATTTTGTCTCCATTATTGTAGTCTTGACTTATCGTGCCATAACTATTCATCGGCCTTTAAGTATTTCTCTTTTTCTCATTCCTTGTTTCCTTGTTGGTGACCCACTACCTTTCTCATATACGGTGCCTTTCCTGCGTTTATCCCTTTGGTACCATCTCGAGCTACTCTTTTGATATCTGATGGTCTTGGATATACACTATACTGACTCCTTGTAGTTGATTGGTCAGCTTCATTAGTCCTTACATCCTTGTCACAATCTTTTTTACCCTTACATTCCAAATGTTTACCCAACATAACTGTGTCGCTAGTGAACCTAATGGTTATGTTCCTTTCTAAGGCCAGTTATATCAATATCATTATCTGAAATGTGTATATACGTAATGTTTCTTCGCCATTTATTACCCTTCGAAGTCCAGTTACACTTATGGCAAACTTATAATCCGAGTTCAACTAATTTCATAGCTCGCAACATCTTTGAGCTCCTGTTACAACTTTTTCTTTACTTCCTTCCCTCACATCTATCAATACAATCCCAGAAGAATAGGACTACGACAATTCTTCTATTATGACTCTCTTGCAACGCAAGTAGACTTATCTTCGATTTCCTTGTATCGGCGATCGTTTCGTCAGTCGTTATTCCTTGTTGGCTCTCCGGTGTGACCTTTTTACAATTGTAGTTGGGCATAGCTTCACATTGACGGTTCATATAATTACATAGCAGATACTCTCATGTTCAATATAATTAGCGATCCATGAACTATTTTCTAATATCCAGTGAACTCTTTTATTTCCATACATAAGGGCAGCGTTCTTTCTTTCCTTCAAAAATTTCCAAACTACCAATCATTGTTCCTTTTATTACAATTGTCATCGTCATCCCAAGTGTCCTTTGGGTTCGTCATCCTCTAACACCCTTTGTGAATATAGCTTGGAGACTTTTCTTGCTCTTTTCATTATCCTCTAGGGCATGTCGCTGCATACTTAGGTACGGCGCAATTTTCGCCCGATACGAGGGATTCAAATCATGGTCTAAAAATATCGTAGTTCATCTTGGCGTAAAGTGCTCTCTTGAGTTATCTTCCATACTTTCTCCCTATGTCTACCTCATGGTACACTTATTTCTCCCGATATGCAATACGCCTCGAACTCTGGCCTCGAGCTAATAAATCTCCTTTTCTGGAGCTTGAAACATCATAGCTCCTTTCAAGTCTAGTATGTTCTTCCCCCCTTACTAAGAAGGTCCTTATATGCCCATAGCCTTCGAGTAACCGTCGTCTTCGATAATTATCTGCCGTCCTTCACTATCTTTTTAGGGTCGGGGTTCCGTCATCGTATGGTCTGACTTGTCTATCTTCTTGCTAGTTACAATCTTGTATCCAATCAGAATACTTATAAGGGTTAGATCCTATTCCGATGCCTTCTTTTCCGTCTTTTCACACATCTGTCTTTTTATGAAAAACGGTTTTCCGGACCTGCAAGTTAATGGGGACATTGAGATTCACCACATCCTTTCATGAAGTCTTCGATTATACCTTACTCCTCGTCTTTCTTCCCGACTTTGCTCATAACATGTCTAAAACTTCTTACCTTGAGTTCTCCTTCCATTTATGTCTATATCATCATTTTTTTTCAACATTTCCATACCCTTCCATCCACTACTAGTCCTTTCACCCGCTTAGCTCACTTACTCATAATCCTTCTTAACTACGCATTTACGTCGCAGCTGTGCAACCAAGTTATTCGAGCGTCCTGCTACTTTTGATCTTAGCACAGTACTCTTACAAGTTACACTCTCTCTATCCTCGTTCATCGAACATTTCTCTATCTTTATGATGTCACGGCCAGGTTGTCCTCCATGCACGTTCCTTATATTTTATTCTATTTCCTCTATGATCGCATCTCTCGGTCTTTACAGGAATTGTTGTTCTATGTCATTAATTTTCGAATCATTTGTGTCGCCCCATCATCCTCGTTCTTATCTCGATGATTGATCGGTTTCCTACCGCCAACTCATTAACGTATCTTGTGTACCTCCATGGTTGAAGGTTTCCAGTTACTTTATTCTTAGATACTCTCCTCTTTCTTCGATCAACTCATTAGTATACCTTCCCTATTTTCACCCTTAATCCTCTTAGGTTCCTTCCTTCTCGAGCGCCCTTCTCCTCTTTGTTATTTGCAGTATCGGCTCTGAAGTTCGTGAAATATTCCTTTAAACGTGCAAATCCATTCTATTCTTAAGTCATCTTTTTAGGAAAGCTTCTCCATGTCCGAGGCAACCATAGCAATATGGCTACACATTTATCTCTTTATAAATATATCTTTCGAGAGTTGGAAATCTCTTAGCATCGTTACAAGGCCTAATCATTCTTTCTCTTACTTCACATTCCTTTTCGTGGTCACTATCCTTTTAGCCCCATTTATCGAATTCAGTTCTTGAGCCCCACACATTCCTCTTTTGTTCCATACTACCACACTTTATCCCTTTCACGCGCCTACCTTCGAATTTTTACCCAAAAAGTCTCGTGCTTTGCCTGTCGTCTCTCTTGGAGGCTTCACTCACTCATATTTCTTATTTTTGATATTTGGTCTCCTTTCCTTCCTTATATTCACTTTCTCTCCTTTCCAGATTTCGTTGCATTAGAACCTTCCAAGCCTAGCCTGTAGTGAAAGTAACATTAGCTTATCTGGTAACGTTCTTCCGTCACTTGCATTTTATTACCCTGTTCGATCAATGCCTTCAATATACCATAACGTCGGTTGCTGGGACACACCTACTCGTTGATACAGCCGCATTTATATATATATATTTCTAACGCCTCGCTTACAAGGTGTTTCAAAATGCTACTTAAACTCATCCTAGTTCTAGAGCTGTGAAGAACCTTCTTTCTCTTCGCCGGTCTAGTCCGCTTCGTCCTACGCGACCTCTTAAGGTTTCCAACCATTCCATATACTCTAATTTCCCTTAGGCTGCTCTAGCTTCTCATTTTCCTCTTATATCTCAATTTATAGGACTTTTTGTACACTTCCCAGAGGGTCACCCATCCTAAGATTTCTTTCACCCCAGCATGCTTAACCTTGAAACTCTGATGAAATTCGGTGCGTTAATGCTGATATGATCGCATCCACCTCACCGTATGACCTTCATCACATAATGTGGAGCAAGTTGAAGTGTTAACAGATTCCAAAACATTCTCGTAACACATCTCCCTCCGAATTCGAAAGGGTCTTTTACTCTTCTGACTATACAATTACTATTTTAGCCTTTTTAATTCTCAATATTCACCTTTCATCTGTATGTATGACTATTTTCTGTCCTAGATTTCCAGATTCCCAATGGTAGAGAACACACCTTGGTCGTCGTTACTTATAAATACTTGGTTATCGAGTCCTTTGGATTTCCGCTCGCGCGGTTAATTGGTAGTCTACAGCAATTACACATACATAGAAACTTCCATTAAAGGCTCATATACCTGTAGCCCATCGATCTCTAGTCTGATCTGGTGGACTATAAGGTGAAGTGTACTCCTCGTCATCATCTACCCACCATATACTCGTCTGGCCTTCATCATCTCTCTCATCTGAGTCCGAGGGATATAGTTAACCGGGTAACTCCTGGTTTACCGACAACCAGGATAAGGGGCTGGAGTAATCCGTAACACTCACCGGGGAGGCTGGTCTGACGTACTGCTCTACCATAGGAGCAGCTGGTACGACCTCGGGAATCTCCTCCTCTGGTGTCCCAGACGAATACTCAGACGGATCTGTGTCATACTCAGTCGCTGGGTCCTCCGAAGGATCAGTCTCAATAGAATAACTGAGGCTCCTCCTGCTCGGTCTTGGGGCCTGGGGTTCTGGAGATACTCTAGGGGCCTACTTAGCACCCCCACTATCTAAAGCTGACCTCTTCATCTCTCGTCAGCCTGCGCCCACCTACAGGAAAAGAGGTCAGAAGCAATTTTCCCTAGACTCTGGCTCTATCGCACGATCTAAGATAGAAGGAAAGGTCAATGATTCCTAAATGCCCTGCAGCCTCCTGTTTATAAGTGTGGCTGGCTTCACACCCATAAACAGGACTCTACTGAACACGGTCTGTAGACAATCCCTAGGACGAACTGCTCTGATACCACTTTTGTCACGACCCAAACCGATGGGCCGTAACAAGTGCCCGACCACTACTAGCCAAGCACTCCTGTGCTTGTATTTACTTCTCACTGACTGTCTTGGGCCCATATACAATCTGTCACTGTGCTATATTGTCTCCTGAACAATAAACATAAAAGACACCGTACCGAGAACTCATGGCCAACGCATACATAAAAACATAAACACTGAGAATAACAACGTGATTCGATTTGGCCGCCACACATATATAATGTACAACAAAATAAGTGTTGACGGGGCTGCATAACAACACAACTACATATCACTGTCTACAGACCTCTATGGAGTACAAACTGTAGAAATGACAGGAGAAGGCCCTGCCGTACCCATATATGTACGTTGTCGAATAGCATACCAAAAGGGGTGTAGCTCCAAATCAATGGAGCGTACTGACTGCTGCTAAGGAGAGGTCCTACTGCTGCGAATCGTCTGACTGGATACCTGGTCCTGCGGGCATGAACGCAGCGTCCATAAGAAGGGATGTCAGTACGAATAATGTACCGAGTATGTAAGGCATGAATAGTAACATAGTAAGGGATGTAAAGTATGAATAATAACAGAATGAAAATATAGAGCATATCGTGAGATAAAAGAGTAACCTGTACATGTGAGTGCCCCTTAGGGCGGATGCCATGCATGCTTAGCTTTCTTTGAAAAACATTTCTATTTCATGTATACAGAAAATAGAAACAGCCGCCCTACCTTTCAAGGTGGGGTTTAAGTCTGCGTACACTCTACCGTCCCAAGACCCCACATGGTGGGATTATACTGGGCTCTTTGTTGTTGTTGTTGTATATAGAAAATAGAATATTTCATGTTGCCGAGGCGTCGGCTCCGATCCATTTAGCCACATATGTCCCGCGTCCAGGCATCCCGCGTCCGGGATGATATCATGTCATATAATACCAACTGATCAGGTGGATACGCGTCTATAGCGCTGTGGCCCTCTTTCCCATATTCATATATATGTATCATGTACATATATCATGTTCATGTATCATATACATATATCATATAAGCATCATGCAGGAGAGCCCAAGGAAAGTTATGCCTCTATCGGAGTGACGTAAGGTAAGTAACCTCCGATTATATTATGGAATAATCATCATCGCTTTGTCTCACCTTGAAGGAACAATTTATCATAAGGTGAGACTATCAATGAAGAATAACATCAAGAGAAAACATAGAATAAGATCATAAATCTCATAAGGCGTCAATTCGTATACTTTGGAATCTTAAAAAAATGGAGTCATTCAATGAATAAAATCGAGGGTCAAGAAATCGTTCATCATTCTCATTATCAGTGTAACCATAAAATCATCATCATCATAACATGATAGAAAATGTTCCAATCTTTGATATCACCATCATCGTTGTGAAAACATGTTCATCGTTGTTATTGTAAGAGCCCGCATAATCATAGACCTTTGGTTTGGAAAATATGGACAGTTTGGAAAGAAATTTATGGACCATCAGGAAAGGAGTCATGTCTTTGGAATCATAAGCTTTTAACATTTGAAAACAAGAAATATATGGAAACATTTTTGAAGTCATAACATAGGAATCATGCCTTTGAAAGAAAGGGACGAGCCTTAACATACCTGTTCAACCTCCTATTGGCTACGCTTATGTGTCTAAGGTCGCAAGTCTACATTTAAGAGGATTTACACTAACGTTAGCCTCTTCATCGCACATTTGTTCCAAGTTTCAAGTCAAACTATTTTATTTTCTGCCGAAAATCGGGCAGCATCTCCCCTGTTTATATGCCTAGCCCGAATTCTCAATTCAACAACCAACAACAACCACAACAATACCAACATTAAGCATAATGTTTCCAACAGCAAAATACTTCATAAGCATCCCATATGGTGTTTTTCCCATATTTCCATCACAGAATCATTTTATAACAATTTTACAACTCCTCCGTAAATAAACTAAGATTAATGTCAATAGCAAGAGATTCATGCCTTTCTTTCGATAAGAATGCTATATCTTCACTCCCCCACCTTGAGCTTAAGCCACAACGCGTTGATACACAATTTAGTCGTTGCAACTATACGTCGTCTGGACCAGGATTTGGGAATTATACCTGGTTTCGGGCTAAAAAGTTGATGATGGAAAGTTAGGAAATATTCTGGAAAATTAGAGAGAGTTTGGGGTGGTTTGGGACGAAAATGAGGGGGTCTCCTCTTTTAAATAGCGGTCGAGGTTCTGCCTGGACCGACTTAAATTTCCTTCAGCGCGTTCGCGCCCACTATGGGCGCGTTCACGCTGGCTCAGTTTTTCTGACTGCGCCTTCATTTAGTAAAAAGGTCATAACTGTTGGTCCAGATATCATGTGAGGTCCCATGACCTATTGCTGGAAATCTAATTCAATTATCTACAACTTTCATTCTTGGTGTTGTTCCAAATTCCAAACTTATAATATCGTTTTGGCCTCTCCAAGTCAGATTATCCGAAAATGTTTCCTAAAATCGTCCTTTTGGAGGGCTTATGCCAATATTTGGCTTAAGGGTCCTTCTTAGGACTTGCTCAACTTTCCATGTACTAGTCATATATCTCTTCATATGTCCTTTATAAAACTTCGGTGTGTGTGGGAACAACTTAGTTGCAGCAACGAGGGCTTTTCCTCAAGTGCCTTATGAACCAATTCACCCCATATGGTCTCCAAATGTCGTATATATGTTATTATTACATTCTTATAATATAACCTTCATCCCAAAACCGGGCCTCAAAATTGCTCAGCGCGTTCACGCCTCGTAGTGGCGCGTTCACGCTGTGTTGGCCCTTGGCCTTCTGCGCGTTCGCGCCACTCCCTGGCGCATTCGCGCAGACCATTTTCCTGGTCTGCCTGCCCGACTTGTAATGTCTATATCTCCTTACCCCGATGTCCTATTGAGGAGCGGTTTGTTGCGTTGGAAACTAGACTTCTCGAACTTCACTTTAGACTTTTGTTTCACTTCAAAACTCTTAATATACTAAAAAATATTCTTTCTTCTAGTTAGACCAAAATTTCCGTACCAAACCTTGCCAATCTTTCCTTCAAAGCCTCGGAAGCTTAATCTCCTTAGTTCACTGATTTTCCAATCCCCCTATAACCTGTTACGCAGACTCAGACTCTTATAATCGTAACACGAGCACCTATGATCTTGCATCTTCTCGACAATAACTCCGATATCTGCAATTGAATAGCTAATACCTAACGAATCTCAATGTACAGAAACTACGGGGTGTAACAGGTAGATCCAACCTAGAATTCTGCATTCATAAAATAATGCAGCAAGTCTAGGTCAGTACAGAACCACAGTACTGATAGGTATCATAGACCGACTAAGTGTAGCTAACATAATCGAGACAATAAAGCAAGATAAGCAGATAAATCAACAAATATAAATCAAGCACAAGTCAGAACCAAATAAACGTCATCACCTAGATGGTAGCATATAAGCCCAAGTGTGTCAAGCCTCAATATATCCAATCCGAATCCAAATAACACAGTAAATCACCAGATCATTACAATATAAGCCATAATGCAATGCAATGCCATAATGTATGAATGCAAATCCAATGCAATGTTGTGTACACATGTACTCTGCACGGAAGTATCAACGTCTCAGTAGCACAACTGTTACACCTCGGAACTTTGGGTTGCTGAGCGGTGAATGGACTAACGTACGTTAAGGTGTACATGATGTCCCTACAAGTAAGAAGGGATGCTTAATAATTCTAATTAAGATTCCAAAGAAGTTAGAGGCAAGGGAAAAAAGTTCGTTAAATAAAACTTCACTGCAGTCCTGCGAAAGGGGGTTCGACGACCGTTCTTTGTACCGTCGGACGGGCCGACGATTCGTCGATTCTGCCGTAGAATCGAGTTAGTGCGGAGACCATTCCACGAATAGATCGACGCTGCATCGATCAGTTCGACGGACCGTCCTTCTCACCGTAGAATGAAAAGAAACGAAAGGTTACTCACTGGAAATTTAACGACTTCGACAATCAGATCGACGCCCCGTCGATCCGATCGACGCTTCATCGATCGTACCGTATATGTCACGACCCAGCTAGGGGCCGCGACGGGTACCCGGAGCTAGTTACCGAGCACCGCTCACTCTACTACTTATCTTGCCCATCTAATATTCTTTTATCAATTTACATACCAGTTGTAGGAAAATCATAATTAAACAAACATAATTACTTTATATACAATTGCCTTTCGGCTATCAAAATAATATACACGCATATGAAAACGTCTTGTGAGACTATCTAATCCACACTGCGTATCTACGAGCCTCTAATAACATACTGTATATACATGGACGGAACAAGACTCCGTCATGCCCAAAATATGCATACGTGAATGTACATCAAAAGGATAGTCATAAGCACCTCCGGACGATGGAGTGCTTTCAACCGGCTGACTGCTACTGAGGATCTGGGCCAAGCTCTCCTCTCTGTCTACATGTGAGCATGAACACAGCATCCGAAGAAAGGACGTCAGTACGAATGTTGTACTGAGTATGAGAAGCATAAACAATGAAAGAAAGCATCAACAATATAGTGATAACATCAACATGAAATATCTGGATCTGTCTGATAATCATAAAGGAAATCATGTATGCCATCTTACTCATACTCATCCTCATAACATATATGCATCATATGCAAGCTGCCCGTCCATGTCGGAACGGTGTGATAATCAATAATATTAGCCCGCGTCCAGGCCTCCCGCGTCCGGGGTACCATCTCATGCCGCCCACTAGTGGTGTCTGCCCATGCCAAAGGGTCATTGTGTATCCGTATAGCTGCCCGCCTTGGCGGTGACTGCCCGGCCAACTAGGCACGGTGTGAAATGCTCATGTCATGCTTATCATAAAATGCTCATAATAATGATATACTCATCATAAAATACTTATCTCATTGTAATACATGCATAAGGCTCAAGATCAACTTTACTCTATCGGGGTGAAGTAAGGTCGTGATCCCCCGATTACATTATGGAACAACTATTGATACTCTGCCTCACCTTGAAGGAACTAGTACATAAGGTGAGTGTAAGCGATAATTAACATCATCATTATACTAGCATCATCATATCGTATTCCTCATCTTATATAGACATTAAGGAGTTAGACACTTAGCCTTTTGGACTATAGGAACTCATGAAGAGAATAGGAATTTCGTGCTACAAGATTCATGCCATCAGAAAAAAGAGGCTAGCCTCACATACCTTGGTCGTTTAGCTAAGATATCGCTCACTCGTTCTCCTTCAATATCGCGTCGTTACCTTCATAAAGAATTCATATCAACATTAGCATACTAACTACAAGAACACGTCGCTAATTCTAGGAGAAGTCGGACAACGCTTCCTTTGCTCATACTACTTTCCATGTGGTATATTAACTCCCAACATTCATAACATTATTCACAATATCGCAATCAACAATCGTCGTTTACGTACATTTAGCAAAATCAACCATTTTCTTCCAATTTTCCCTTATTTAATGATTTTAGCTCATCCTTGCATTTAATGCTTGTTTCATGATATTTTTATAACGTATTTGTACTCACAACACTCCAATATTCGTAGTTCAATTCCACTATCATTCATTCATGTCACTATTCATTCAATAATGACCTATTTCTATGTTCTTCTACATCTCAAGTGTCTAAGCTTTCCAATACTTCAAACAACATGGAATAATCATGAAACTTACCTTGGATAGTGGTTGAACAATCCTTAAGTTGAATTGCTTCACTTAGACAAAACCCTAGTTTCACCTTCTTGGGAATTACTTGACTTAGATGATCCCTTGATGTGATTTTGCACTTGATTTCATAGGTTTAGTGTTGTTGTCCTTGATGTTCCTTGGATTCTTTTGAATTTCTATGGATGAAGTATGTGGAGAGTTCTGGAGCTTTTCTTGAAGTGTATGGATGAATAATGAAATAAAGTGAGCTTTGGTCCCTTTTTAATAATCCCAAAATCTGATTTTTAATGAATTCTCGTCGGGTGAACAGTGGTCGTAAACTGCAGTTTACAGACCGTATTGTGGTTTACGGTCCGTCTTCCATGATCGTGATTAAGCAATTCAAAAACAGAAGGTTTGGCTGAGTGTCATGGCACTTTACGACTGGGGTTTATGGTCCGTAAACCAGTTTATGGGCCGTCCTCCAAGTCGTTTTTAATCATTTTCACCATTTACAGAAAGTCTTGGCTGAGGGACCTGGTGGTTTACGACCTGGTTTACGATCCGTAAACCAGTTTGCGGGCCATATTCTGGGTCGTTTTTAACCATTTCAACACTTAACAGAAACTTGAGATTTTTGACGCAATGAAAGACGAATGCACTATACGGTTCGTAAATCACTTTACGGGCCGTATAGTGCCATATACGACCACTGGGTGAAATTTTTTCTGCAACTTTATTATTTCCAAAAATGCAAAATTAGCCATTCCCGACTTAGTAAAACACCATACACTCAAGTCCTTCATTGTTCTACTCATCACACAAGTACGAAAAAATTTCCGAGGTGTAACATTCTTCCCCCCTTTTGGAACATTCGTCCTCGAATGTTCGACACTCGGGAATTCTAGAAAAATTTCGCTAGAGTTTCCTTTGTAATTTGGCACTACCAATTTACCACAACGACCCATAATATCATCGCCTCACAGGGCTATATCACAATATCAGCATATTTATGGCCACACACGACCAAAAACATAAACCTAAAACATCCATACATCATATCGTCGACGTCTCATCTTGAATCTCTTCTGGGGATTGGAACAAATGGGGGTACATAGATTTCATCTTCTCCTCCGCTTCCCAAGTCATTTCTTTCCAATTATTGTTCCGCCATAGCACTTTGACTGAAGCAACCTTCTTATTCCGAAGCCTTCGCACTTGTCTATCCAAAATAGCAATGGGCACTTCTTCGTATGTCAACTTCTCTGTCACTTGTACATCATCAATCGGAACAATCCTCGTGGGGTCTCCAATACACTTACGGAGCATCGAAACATGGAATACTGGGTGTACAGATTCGAGCTTTGAAGGCAAGTCCAATTCATAGGCTACTCGACCCACCTTGCGGATGATTCGATAAGGTCCAATGTATCTTGGACTCAATTTCCCCTTTTTGTAGAACCTCATTACTCCCTTCATTGGTGAAACTTTCAAGAATACCCAATCATTAGCTTGAAATTCTAAATCCCGTCGGCGGTTGTCCGCATAAGACTTTTGGCGACTTTGAGCTGTTAACAGTCGGTGTCGAATCACTTTAACCTTTTCAACTGCTTGTTGGACCAAGTCGGGGCCTATCAATTGTACTTCTCCGATTTCAAACCATCCAATTGGAGATCAGCATTTTCTTTCATATAAGGCTTCATACGGGGCCATTTGGATACTGGAATGATAGCTGTTATTATAGGCAAATTCAATAAGAGGCAAATGCTCATCCCAATTACCACCAAAGTCCAGCACACATGCTCGTAGCATATCTTCTAAAGTCTGAATAGTGCGCTCGGCTTGCCCGTCGGTCTGTGGGTGGAACGTCGTGCTGAGCTTAACTTGAGTACCTAGACCTTCTTGAAAGGACTTCCAGAACTTGGCTGTGAACTGCGCCCCTCTATCCGTGATAATGGCCCAAGGAATACCATGAAGTCGTACAAGCTCCTTGAGATAAAATTTAGCATAATCCTCCGCTGAATATGTAGTCCTGACGGGGAGAAAATGAGCTGCTTTTGTGAGCCTGTCCACGATCGCCCATATAGAATCATACTTCCCTCGCGTACGGGGTAATCCTACCACAAAATCCATATTAATTTCTTCCCATTTCCACGTAGGAATTTCCATTTCTTGCAATAAACCTCCTGGCTTTTGATGTTCGGCTTTCACTTGCTGACAATTTGGACATTGGGCTACAAACCCTGCTATGTCTCGCTTCATGCCATCCCACCAATATAGCAACTTAAGGTCGTGGTACATCTTGGTTGCACCTGGATGAATAGAATACCGGGAATAATGTGCTTCCTCTAAAATCCGTTGGCGTAAGTTTGCCACATCCGGTACACATAACCTGCCCCGATATCTAAGGACCCCTTCTATGGAAACTTCGAATGGAGACTTTTCTTTTTCGTGAGCTATATCTCGATAATGGCTTAGCTGGGAATCCCCATATTGTCGTTCCTTCCCTTCTAGATTCAATGATGAAACTGTGGGGTCATTGATGCTAATACTTGCATCTCCTGAATCAGTCGCACGTATGCCGAGACTTGCTAGTTGATGGAGCTCACGAACCATTTCCTGCTTTTTCGAAGGAACTCCACATAAACTACCCATCGATCGGCGGCTAAGTGCATCTGCCACTACATTCGCCTTCCCTGGATGATATAGAATGTTCACATCATAATCCTTTAGTAATTCTAACCATCGCCTTTGCCGCAGGTTCAACTCCTTCTGTTTGAAAATATATTGGAGGCTTTTGTGATCCGTATAGATGTCAACACGTATACCATACAAGTAGTGCCTCCATATTTTTAAGGCATGGATAACCGCGGCCAATTCGAGATCATGAGTCGGATAATTCTGTTCATGCCTTCGCAACTGTCTCGAGGCATATGCAATGACTCTCCCATGCTGCATCAATACGCATCCTATTCCCACACCGGAAGCATCACAATATATGACATAGCCATCGGACCCTTCTGGAAGTGATAGCACTGGCGCTGAGGTCAACCTGTTTTTCAACTCTTGGAAACTACGCTCACAGGCATCATTCCACTGGAATTTAGCCAACTTCTGAGTTAACTTCGTCAATGGGGCTGAAATAGATGAGAAGCCCTCTACAAATCTCCTGTAATATCCTGCTAACCCAAGAAAACTACGAACTTCCGTAGGTGTCGTAGGCCTTGGCCAAGTCTTCACAGCTTCTATTTTCTGAGTGCCGACTCGGATACCATCATCTGAAATAACAAGACCTAGAAATGCCACAGATTTTAGCCAAAACTCGCACATCGAAAACTTTGCATACAATTCCCGATCTCGAAGAACGCCAAGAACAATTCTTAGATGATCTGCATGTTCTGACTCAGTGCGAGAATATACTAGGATATCGTCGATAAACACTATCACAAAAAGATCCAAGAACGGCCTGAACACATTATTCATTAAATTCATGAACACCGCCGGGGCGTTTGTCAACCCAAACGACATCACTTGGAACTCGTAATGGCCGTACCTCGTCTAAAGGCTATCTTGGGAATGTCTTCTTTTCTGATCCTCACTTGATGATAACCCGATCTTAGGTCTATCTTAGAAAACCACTTATCACCTTGTAATTGATCGAACAAGTTGTCGATTCTGGGAAGGGGATATCTGTTCTTCACAGTCACCTTGTTCAACTGTCTATAATTGATACACATTCGTAGCGACCCATCTTTCTTTCGCACGAACAAGACCGGTGCTCCCCATGGTGATGAACTGGGTCTAATAAAACCCTTCTCGAGTAAGTCTTTCAACTGTGCCTTTAGCTCTTTCAACTCTGCTGGATCCATTCGATAAGGAGGAATAGAAATAGGCTCAGTGTTGGGTACTACATCAATAGCAAAATCGATTTCCCTTTCTGGAGGAAGGCCTGGTAACTCGTCGAGAAACACATCTGGGAATTCATTCACTACCGGGACAGACTGGAAAGTTGGCACTTCCGCTTCCGTGTCATAAACCCGAACTAGATGACAAATATAACCCTTGGCTATCATCTTTCTCGCCTTAAGGTAGGAAATAAACCTACCCTTTGGGGAAATTTTATTACCCTTCCACTCGAGTATGGGCTCTCCCGGAAATTTGAATCGAACTACCTTTGTCCGGCAACAAACATTAGCATAGCATGACGCCAACCAGTCCATACCCATAATTACGTCAAAATCTATCATCTCAAGTTCAATAAAATCAGCCTTTGTCTGACGATCACGTATAATGACTACACAGTTCTTATATACTTGCCTCGCTATTACAGGATCACCAACCGGAGTGAATACTTAGAAAGGTTTAATTGGCTCGGGTCTCACCCCAACACAATCAGCGATATACGGAGTAATATATGAGAAGGTAGAACCTGGATCAATCAGAGCATATACGTTACGGGAAAATATAGTCAGGGTACCTGTGACAACATCTGGGGAAGACTCGAGATCCTGTCGCCCAGCTAAAGCATACACACGGGGCTGAACAGCACCTGAAGTAGATGCTCCCCCTCTACCTCTGCCTCTACCTGCTGTAGTCTGAGGAGTCTGTGCTGTCGGGCGTGCTGAAGAAGAACCCGCTGCTGAACCTGTAGGCTGAGTCCCAGCTCTATCTCTCGCTGAGGGGCAATCTCTCATCACGTGACCAACTTGCCCGCAAGCATAACAAGCATCCGAACCCTGACGACACCGTCCGGAATGTAATTTGCCACACTAGCTACACTGCGGTACGGGAGGTCTCCTCTGACTAAAATGTCACGACCCAACTAGGGGCCGTGACGAGTACCCGATACTTGTACCGAGCACCCCTTATCTATCATTTTACTTTTACCTCTTAGCAGGCCGTATGAATTGTGCCATATGTTTATTATTTTTTTTTTTTAACATTAACATTAACAGCGTCATTATGAACATAGACTAGTAAACTTCGTTATCACTTTATACAACAACCATGCCAAAACACCATACATCTAACCGTACCTGACTGACTGTACATATCTGTCTACGGGCCTATAGACATAGTATACTTATACATAGAGAGGACCGAGTACTGTCGGGCCCGAATATACATACACAAAATAGTACCACTGAAGTGAGGCTCCGGAACAACTGGAGCGCTGTAGAGTACCGCTGGTAGAGCTCCTAAGGATCAAGTCCACCTGTCTGCTGACCTGCGCGGCATGAAACGCAACGTCCACAAGAAGGGACGTCAGTACGAATAGTGTACCGAGTATGTAAGGCATGGAAGATAACACAAGCAATAACATAGTGTATAATTAATAATATCATGGAGTCATAGGATATAGAAAATAGAACTTATATCATGTCATGTATTATCATATCGTATCATATCTTATCTTGTCTTGTCGTAGCATATCGCGTCATAGTATATCGTGTCATATATGTCAGGCTATATGTCACGTCCCAACCCCGTGGGCCGCGACTGGTACCCTAACTGGGTACCCGTACGTACCTACCCAACCAGATTCCGAATCATACGGATTTTTTTTTTTGAAACAGAAGTAGGTCGATACAAATACGGCACGCGCGCAAACATACATATATATATATACATATACCTGAACATACAGACATTTACAGATAAGCCGATAAGGCTAACATACAGACGAAACCCGAAACCCACACATCTATCTACAGGCCTCTACAGACATACAGAATCATATGACGGGACAGGGCCCCGCCGTACCCAGAATATCCATACATACAGAGTGTACAGAAGACAGAAGATATATACCAAAAATATATGCTCCGAGTCAAAGGAGCTCTTCAAATAGCAGAGTCGGAAGCCTACGCGGGCGGTGTATCACCTGGTGCGTCTGTACCTGCGGGCATGAAGCGCAGCCCTCGAAGAACGGGGGTCAGTACGAAAAATGTACCGAGTATGTAAAGCAGATACATAACAGATATAAACATAGTCCGAACCGGAGTCACAGAAATATATCGTACAGAATTATAAATCAGACTGACGGATAGAGTCATGATTCAGACAGACATACAGAATCGTATTCTATACAGATAAACAGAGTCGTGGTTCGGACAGACCGACGGAATCATAATACGGACAGACGAGCAGAATCAGAACCCATACGGACATACAGAATCAGCCGTAACACAGACGGACAAACAGAAGTATATCGGACAGAGTTATGCATGCAGAGTAGCACAGAGTCATACAGAGTCATACAGAGGCGTGTGCTTTATAAATACAGATGGCACACGCATATATTCATACAGATCCCGGCCCTGTCTGGGGGCGCGGTAACAGAACCCGGCCCTCTTAGTACGGGACGCGGTGGACAGACAGAATCAGATCAGATCATATGCCATCCTGGCCGCCATCCCCATACACAGATCATAATATCATACAGACATACAGATCCCGGCCCGTACGCCGAGGGACGCGGTGAACAATGCAGAGAAATATGCACGATAACAGAACCTGGCCCGGGACGCAGTGAAAGAATGCATTGAGACAGACACGAACCGATAAATGAGAAACAACTTACATACATACTCAACATACAGACTCAATCAAACTGAAGGGTGCCAAACGGCGAGCCAAAATCAGAATATCCAGATAGTATGCATAGTACGCGCCTATATCCTAGTTGTGAAGGCACGACAGATTATTATCAGAATCAGATATTCGAATGCTCAAAAATCATTTTATATAAATTGCACAAAATAATCATATCATACACAAAATAATAGTCCGGAGGTTTTTAGAGAAAATCGGACCAAAACGGAAATGTTTAAGGTTTTACCGGAGATATCGGGCCTTGTGGGCCCGCCTCGGACCAACTCGAGGCTACATACGTAGATTATTGCTAATAGACCTTAGGAGGTCATCCATAATCGTTTGGAAGTGTTCCGACTCCGTTTAGGGAAGTTTTGTACAAAATTTCACTTTAAAGGCAATTTGTAATAAAATAGCTTCAATTGAATTGAAGGAATTCGAGCGGTTTTCCGTCTCGAATTCCGGGGAACAGAGTCGTACTTAAGGCTCGCGGCCGAGCCTACCACATCCAGAGCATGCCTAGGAACATAGGGAAGTGCTCCACATACCTCGATGGCGCCTTATGCTCGCTTGGCATCACTCCAAATTTCGTCCAAAATCTGGAAATGGTCAAGTTTACCATTTGGTTAGTTTCATTCTTTCAATATTCCAACTTTTCACATATTTGCCTACCGAAATTTCGGCAGCATTTCCTCTGTATATACAACATCCCCGAGACTTAGCTCGGCTCAATTTGTCAACACAACAACCCAGAAATGACATCCAAACAACAACAAACATCAAGACATACACTAAGGCATCATTAGCCATCTTTCACATAATATTCATAGGATACACAAACATTCAAACTTTCCATTAAGTCACTACTTTTCCAATCTTTTCCTAACTTTCAACCTACAAGTTCATAAACACATTTCCATACTCCAAGTTCATCAACAATAACCACGATTCGTCTCTTGATACATTCATTTCCATTTTTACATAAATCATGAAAAAGTTGCATACTTTCCTACAACAACTTGATAACCATTTTTCCAAAACAATAAAGATTGTTATCTTTCCATTCACTTCACCATAACTCAATTAGCATACAACCAAAATCAAATTCATATTTCATATCAAACCTAGCACCACACGGCCACCTCCCACACTTCCAATTTTTCACTAATTCATTCCACTTTCCTTTCTAATATAATTCTCATCATATTACAACTAGATTACAACAAGAATTCAAGCCATTAAAATCATGCAATTACATGTACATATTCGGCCAACACACCCCTAGTTCCAACACACAAAATTTCCATGTTTTTCATTCATTCACACATACTACAACATACATATACCATTTATAACACAACAAAATCATGAAATTCTCACCTTTCTTCAAGCCCTTCACTTGGAGATAAAAATTGTTTTCTTGCCCCAATATTTATACCAACTTGAAGAGGGCCTTGCACTTAGTCATAATCTCACAAGGGATGAATTTTTGAACCAAAGAATTGGCTCCAAAAAAATTTTCTTTCTTTTTCTTTTCTCTTCTTTCTCACCCGAAATGGGTTCTTTCTTTTCCTCTCAATTTTTATGATCTTGAAACTTCTTGAATATTCTTAAGACTTATCCTTGATATATAATTTCCCATGGGATTTAATTAATCCATGGGCCTTGACATAGGGTGGCCGGTTGGGCCCTTTAAAGTTGGGCCTCATTTCATTAATTCTTGTTAAGCCCAATTTGGCTATGTTTTGCAATTCATAAGGCAAGTTTCCAAAATTCCAATTTTTCCCTTGGCCACCTTTCGTAATTCCACACCATTATATTCATAACTTACACATTCATACCAAGTAGTGTCCAATTGTGGCCTCATTCATTACAAGTCAATTTACCTTGAATTTTTCGAACAAGCGAAAATGTCGGATGTAACATCCTCCCCCCCTTTAGAAACATTCGTCCTCGAATGTTAAATTGACCTTATGGGGCGTCATACTACTTCGGGAGGGTTCTCTTTACAATCGTCCTTTACCGACTTTCCGACATGGCTTCTCTGCCAACATTATGGGGTAATTTTTCACATCACTGATTTAAATGCCTTCATAATTTATTTTCTCATACCCCACATAATCATCGAACCATAAGCTATATTCTTGTAACAGACGAACGCTTTCCAGCCGTCATAGTCCATATCATTTCTTGTTACACTCCTGAGATCCCTACCACGTTCTCGTAATCCCACTTCATACCAGACACTTCATACCAACAGATTCAGGACTAGAACCGGACGCGTAGAAGCATATCGGACAGACTCGTAGTCAAAGTCGGGGGCACGGAAGTATGTCAGACAGACCTGAGATCGGAGTCAGACGTATAGAAAGGTATCATACAGAATCATGATCAAAGCTAGACGGACAGAAATGTATCAGATAGAGTCATAGTTAAGATCAGACATACGGAGATGTATCAGACAGGCGTGCGGTTGAAATCAGACATAAAGAGGCATATCAGACGGAGTCATATCAGGAGTCAGACATACAGAGGTGTGTCAGACGGATTCGTAATCGGAGTTAATCGTACAGAGATATGTCAGACAGAAACGTATTCGGAGTCAGTCATACAGAGGTATGTCAACTAGGAACATATTCAGAATCAGACATACAGAGATTTATAAAGTTGGAAACATAATCGGGTTCAGAAGTACAGGGACAATAATAGGCAGAGCCTTAGCAGAATCAAAGTGCAGAAGTATAACGAATAGAATTTGAAGCCGAATCAGATCACTCTTAGTAAGGCTCCGGTGATATATGGAAAGTTCCCTTATTGGTAACCTGGTTAGCCGAGTTATCATACGAATCGTCTCGTGTCGCTTATCGATTCTTTCAAAGATTCCGCTTACTCGTACTTCTTATTCTTCATCTTTCCTACCATCCATACTCATTTCCCTTTTCAGACATAGTCATACCAGACTCAGTTATAATGGGATAGGGGTTTTTTTTTTCTCTAGTCCTTGACAGCATTTGTGCCCTCACCCTCACTTCGCTTCGTATATTCGGTTTAGCAGAACCTTTCGTCTATCACAACATTAGTTGCCGGGACTCGGCTCTTAACCCACATGGGCACCAAACGAATATCATGCATACACACATACACACACATACACATACACACATACAGATATACTTACCAATATCCTATTGGCGAGCGTTTCTGACTGTTATTCAAATTCGCTCAATTTTCTGAGCGGTATCGCACCTATCCTTTTTGCCCATTTAATCCGCGTCGGTCTGTGTTGTGTCTGTAAAGGCACTAATTAATCCATACCTTCTCTTTTCCTTTAAATTACCCCAAATTTTCATTTATATCAATCATACCTACACTTGTACAAAACTTTGCATTACTTCCCAGGGGGTCACCCATCCCAGAATTGCTCTGGCTTGAGCACACTTAACTACGAAACTTTCATGCATTTCGACGCGTTAGGGCTGATATAATTTCGTCGACCGCCCCGCACGACCTTTGTCACGTAATTTTTGAGCAAATCGGGGTCTTCGGAAATTTTTCGGGATTTTTTTTTTCTAGCGGGTCCCACCCCCCGGCTAAGTCATACAATTACCACATCGCTTCTCTGAACCTCGGTACCTACCAAGTTAACATTTACCTTACTATTTCTAATACCCAGAAGTATAAGATCACGTAATGCAACAAAATACAGACTTATCCATACATATATCTCTCAAAAGAATCGTTGACGTACTTGGGCGTACACTCGAAGACGCTCCTGGGTCCTGCCGGCCGGTCAAAGCAAACACACGGTTCGGAGGACCGCTGTAACCAATTTGCTGCCACCTCATATAATCGATACGAAGCCAACTCCACAGACTCAGTCGGCGAAGCCTTAATCAGTCGTAGTGTGCTCTCCATCTTTCTAATGAACTCCTGGGGATCCTCCTCAGGTTTTGCCCCGGAGAATTCTGGAGGATTACATGTCAGAAACCCACGAGCCCTGGAGCTCTCGTACCTATCCGCACGACCACCCCCAAATCCATGCCTGCGAACCTGCTCCGCCATCAATGTGGTCAATAATTGAACCGCATCTCGCATGGCCCTACCCTCCGCCCCTGCCTGTGGAGCTGGAGGCTCGGGCACTGGAACCTCAGGGGCTTGCGGTGGAGCCGTCTCCCGATTAGCAGCTCCTGCTGCTCTGATATCCTCCGGCAAGGGGGGTGTAACAGATCCAGACGACGGGGGCACATCCTCAAGTGCAGGGTGCACACTGGCCCTGGTAACCCTCGGGGCCTGGCTGGTCTCTCCTGCCTCAATCCTGGCCTTGCCCTTCTGGGCAGCTGTTGCCTTCTAGGGTTTCACAACTAGGTTGTTATCATTTAGTATCAGAGCTTAGGCTAAAGGATTGTTCCTACAATTTTTAATCAGGTTCATCTTATTTTGAAAAACAAAAAATAGCAAAATTTGAAAATCCCAAAAAAATTGAGTGTTTTTTAGGCAAGATTTGAGTTTATTGTGGTGGAAAACATCTAAATCCGAAGTTTAAAGTTGTTTGGTGGGTTTTGAAGTTTTCACCATTGGAGCTTCATCAAAGCTTGAAGAACGCGTATTGAGTTTGTCACGACCCAAACTGATAGGTCATGCAAGTGTCCAAGCTGGACACTCATATATGAACCTGCTAGATATAATCAAACTGAACTAAGGACAATATGTAAATTGTAAATGCATACTGTAGGCTGATAATGTCATATATCACAGTGAACCTGTCTCCTGGGGAGTCACAGTTAACCAAAACATAACAAAATGTGTCAGCCGACAAGGCTGCCACTATATACCGAAATATCCAAAGCGAACTGCGTCGATATAGCTATCCAAATATATACACAACCCGCATATGTCTATAGACCACTAAGAGTATAACAGTGACATATGACGGGTCAGGGCCCCGCCGTACCCTTGAATATGCATAAGTCTATGTCAAAAGGATCTGTACCAAAATGACTCAAGCTCCGGAACAATGGAGCTCTCAAGCAGCTGACCAAAAGTCCTAGGCTGGAGGATCACCAAACTTAGTGTCTGTACCTGCAGGCATGAAATGCAGCCCTCGAAGAAAAGGGGTCAGTACAGAAAATGTACTGAATATGTAAAGCATGAAACACAATAGTGAAGGTCATAACTGAATGAAAAGATGACATGAGATAAGTATGATAATCACGGGATACTAATGCATCTGTACCTTATGTGGTGAGTCATGCATATATACCCGGCCCATTATGGGACTCAGTTATATAAATATATACCGTACTCGCCCCTTTAGTCAGGGACTCGATTATACAAATATATATCGTACCCGGCCCTTTAGTAAGGGACTCGGTTATGTAAATATATACCGTACTCGGCTCTTTAGTAAGGGACTCAGTTATATAAATATATACCGTACCCGTCCTTTTAGTAAGGGACTCGGTTATGTGAATTTATACCGTACCCGACCCTTTAGTAAAAGACTCGGTTATGTAAATATATACCGTACCCGGCCCTTTAGTAAGGGACTCGGTTATGTAAATATATACCGTACCCGGCCCTTTAGTAAGGGACTTGGTTATGTAAATAAATACATATATTTACATTTTAACATAAGTAACATGCATGAGAGCCCAAAGAACGCTATGACTCTATCGGAGTGACGTATGGTCGGTAACCTCCGATTATGTTATGAAATAATCATCATCACTTTATCTCACCTTGAAGGAACAATTATTATAAGGCGAGATCAACAACAATGAATAAAATCGAGAAAATCATGAAATAACTCAACATTCTCGTAATAACATTGAAATCATAAACTTGGAACCTTTAAACAAAAAATCATCATCATCATCATTATAATAATCATTGAATCATTCTCATCTTTAACATCGTGAGAAACTTTAAGAATCATGAACTTTTAGCTTTTGAAGACAAGGAGGTTATGGAAACATTTATGAAATCATACCATAGGAATCATGCCTTTGAAAGAATTGGACGAGCCTTAACATACATGTTCAGCCTCCAATTATCTACACTTATTCGTCCGCGCTCGCAATTCTACATTTAAGAGGATTCACACTATCGTTAGACTCATCGTAGTATACTTGTGCTAAACTTTCAAGTAAACCTTTCTAGAATCTGCCGAAATTTCGGCAGCATCTCCTCTGTTTATATGCCAAGCCCGAAATCTCAATTCAGCCACCAACAATAAATACAACAATATCAACATTAATGACATCATATCCAACACCAATATGTACCATAAAATATCCCTCACGACATTTTTCTAATTTCCACAACCAACAACTTTATTATACGACCATTTAATCACCCTATCTTCGTGAATAAACCAAAAGTAATATTAATAAAGATAAATTCATACCTTACTCTTGTTGAAATATAAATATCTTCCATATTCACTTGGAATCCATGTCAAAATCCACCGCACAACAATACTAGAATTACGATTATGCGCTACCCGAGCCTCGACTAATCAAAATCGCTGCAATTCCTCACTTTCTTTATGAAATAAATACTATATGTTGCTGAGTTCCCAATATGATTTTTGGTCAAAACAAATGGGGTTTTTCCCCTTTTATAAGGTTCTAATTAGGGTCGGGTCACTGTAGCAGCTTACTGTAGCAGGTCGGTTACTGTAGCCGTATTGTAGCACCCGTTTCTGCTTTGTCAGCCGAACTTGTAACGTCCATAATTCTCTATTCCAGTGTCCTATCGATGAGAAGTTCATTGCGTTGGAAACTAGACTCGACGAAATTAATTTTAGGCTTTTGAAACACCATAAAACACTTCATATGCTAAGATATATTCTTCCCTCAAATTGGACCATAATTTTCACACGAAACTTTACCCATGCGTTCTCCAAAGTCGTACTACTCCATTTCTTCCACTCATTTTCTTATAAAACCTTCTGGTATACCTTATATACATCCTTTAATCATTAAATATACTTAATAATGCTTGCTCCTTATATTCCAAAGTGGTTTTACTTAACCATAACTCAATGTACCTATATTTCAAATTTGATAAGTGCTTTTTCGAAGATACAGGGTGTAACATCCTTTCCCTCTTAAAAACATTCGTCATGGAATGTTGTAGTGTGCCGATCATTAATATCCTCATTGAATTTTTTTTATTACTATATACTTATACTATAATTTGGTTAGTTTCATCCTATTCTTTCTTAGCACTTTATGAAATTCATTTGTGAGTCGTACAGTCTTCAATCCTTATGTATATGATCACAAGTCAACTAGTATTTTGTTCTCATTCTGTCTTCATTCCTGTGGTTTAACTGGCCATGCCAAGGCTACTCGCCATCCTGCGAGCGTCCTTCCTCTTCGTTCCTCATTTCTTTATTAACGGATAACTCCCTTGCTCGAATACAACACTTTCTTTTGTTGACTCCTCCGATGATATCTTGGCTATCCTTACTTGTACTTGTTGAGCTTACATACGTGCTAGATTATCCCCTCATAATTCATCAACCAAGCTTTCCGATTCATCATAAATTTTCTTATACTAATGTCCCGTTGCTTGTTCAGCGTTACTCTGCTACTGACAAATCCTTACTCTTAACAGTTACGTTTCTTCAACCATCCATCTTAATCCCGTTCCATGATCAGTTAAAACCATATCCTCAATATAATATCCTAAATACGTACATTTCTAATGTTCCATCACCATCTTTATTATTCCTCGTAGTAGGATTATATATTGCGATGAACCAATAATCATAGTTCGAACTGGTCTATAGCCCACAATATCTTCGAGTTTTTGTCAAACTCTCCCTTTAATTCCTTTGCCTCAAATCTTGCAATATAACTTATAATTATAAAGTTAGGGTAATTCTCACTTTACCACAGCTGTTTTTCCAACATCGGTATGGTATACTAACCCTTGACTTCCTCATTCCAGTGATCACTTAGTTAGCTTTCATTCCTTGTTGGCTTCCAGTGTGTCCACTCCCATCTGCGGGGCATAACCTTACGCTGACGGTTCATATAATTCTATAATACATACCCCTATGTTCAGTATGGTTAGTGACCTATGATATACTTTCTAATTTCTGGTGAGGCTGCTGCCTTTCTATATGCACCCACATCGTTGTTCTTCTCTTTAGAGATCGCCGCACCGCTTATCGTTACTCCTTTTGTTAAGATTCTCATATTTTTCCTTTAATATCAAAATTTTCTTCCGTTGTAACCCAAAGTGTCCTTTGTACTCATCATCCATTTCATCATTCTCTTTGTAGTTAGCTTCCAGAGCTTTCTTACTCTCTTTATCACTCTTTAGGATATGTCACTGCCTATTTAGGGGTTGCACAAATTTCCTTGGTCTAGAAATATCATATCTCACAGCCGCATGAATATTCTCTTGATCCATTTTAATTCCTTTTCATACCTGCTTTGTGGTATGCTTATCTTTAATTCGTTTTTGGTCCCTATTAATGCATTCTTGATATGCCACTACGTCCCGAATCTTGGCCTCTTTAAGCTAACATCTTTCTTTCCTTGGAATTTTTACAATGACATACCTCGTTTCAGGACTAGATTTGCTCTGCCCCCCTTTTAAGGGTGTTCTTATACACTAGTAACTCCCGAGTATCAGTAGTCATCGGCCTACCCTAATGATCCTCCAACTCTTTTGGTCTCTTGTAAAACCGGAATTCTCTCATCGTATAGCTTGACTTATTTTCCTTTCTGCTAATCGAGGGCCTTGCATTTAAACGAAGCGCTTATGAATTATAGATCCATTCTCGCTGCCTTCTTTAAGGCCCTTCTACTTCTACCTTTTATGACTGAACATTTCCCGATTCAATGGGTTAATGGGGACATTAGAATCCATCAAAACATTTCATGGAACGTTTGGTTACACTTTGCTCTTTTTATCCTTCGTCTTCCTCCACAACTATTATCACTGAAATTCTTCTTACTCTGAGTTTACGGTTTCACTCTACGTCCACAATATATCATTGAGAGTTAATATGCTACACTCTTCCCTTTCCACTATCAATCCTTTTATTTACTTAGCTCACTTATCCGAAATTTTCCTTGACTACTTATTTGCATCCCACCTATGCGTTGTAGTTCTTCCAGTGTTCTACCACTTCTTGTTCGTGTCATGAAATCCTTGCAAATATACTCTCTTCTTTCTTCTCCTTCCCGACGTCACTCATGAATATTTCCCATACATCCTTCTATTTCGTTTATAATTGAGTCTCGATATTCCTTATCCTCATCCCATGTCATTGATGTACTACCTCTTGATTAGCTTTGTTAGTTCATTATCCTCTCACTTGTCCTTGGTGATTGCTCAATTTTCCCTTTCTTCCCTTCTTCTTCTCTCCTCCTTTTGACCAACCCATTAGTGTACCTTTCCTGCTTTTATCCTCAAACCTTCCTTGAGTTCCTTCCTCCCTAAGCGCCCTTCTCCACTTGTTATTTTATAGTATTGACCCTGAAGTTCGTGAAATATTCCTTTAAACGTGCAAATCCGTTCTATTTTTAAATCATCTTCTAGGAAAGCTTTTCCGTTTTCGAGGCAATCATGTCAGTATGACTACACATTTATCCCTTTATACACCTCTCGAGAGCTGGAAATTTCTTAGTATCATTGCAAGGCCTGATCATTATCTCTCGTACTTCACATCCCTATTTGTGATTACTATCCTTTTGTCCCAGTTATCGAAGTTTGGTTTCTGACCTCACACATTCATCTTTTGTTTCATACGACCATACTTTATCCCTTTCGCTTGCCTACCTTCAATTTTTTATCCAAATAGTCCCTTGCCTTACCCGTCGTCTCTCTTGGAAGCTCCACTAACCCCCCCCCCCCCCCTCGCGTTTCTTACACTTTACTTTCTATATACTCACTTTCTTCCTTTCCCTGATGTTATTGCATTAGGACTTTCCAACTCTAACCTGTGGTGAAAATAACATCAACTTACCTTGTAACATCTATCACTTGAACTTCACTACCCTGTTCGATTGATGCCTTCAGTATACCGTAACATCGGTTGCTGGGACACATATACTGGTTGGCGCAGCCACATATGGGATGTCATACACACACACACACACACACACACATATATATATATATATATATATATATATATACGCCTCGCTTACTAAGTACTTCCCAATACTATTCGAACTCATCCTAATTCTAAGGCTGTGATGCACCTTCTTTCTCTTTACCGGTCTAGTCCGCCTCATCCTTCGCGACCTTTTAGGGTTTTTAACCACCCCGCATACTCCAATTTCCATTAGATTACTCTAGCTTCTCATTTGTCTCTTATGTCTGAGTTTGTAGGACTCTTAATACACTTCCCAAGGGGTAACCCATCCTAGTATTACTCTCACCCTAGCATGCTTAACCTTGGAGTGCTAATGGGATCCGGTGTGCTAGTGCTGGTACGGTCACATCCGCCTTACTGCGTGACCTTTATCGCATGACCTAGAATAAGTTGAAGTTCTAACGGGTCCTAATAAATTCGCGTAATGCATCTCCCTCCGGATTAAAAAGGATCTCTTACTCTTCCGACTAAGCAAATGCTATTTTGGCCTTTGAAATCCTAAATAATCACCTTCAAACAACATGTATGACTACTTTTCATCCTAACTTTCAAGATTCCCAATGGTGGCGAAACATCTTAATCGCAGTTACATATAAATACTTTGGTTATTGGTCCTTTAAGGATTTCCGCTCGTCGCTATTAAGCAATAATCTACAGTAAATGCACACACATAGGAAATTTCCATAAAAGACTCATATACCTGTAGCTGATTGGTCCTTAGCCTGATCTACTAGTCTGGCTTAACATAATGCTGAAACGTAGGGAAAATCTAGATGTGCCAAACTCTGTACTTTCTCAATTACATCTTCGTCCACAAGAGTCTCATGAACCCTTGAACGGGTCTTTGTCATATGATTTCTCAGTCGGGTCTCCTCCTACTGGAGCCACATCCTCCGATGGGTCCGTCTCAATGGAATAGCTGATGCTCTTTCTTATACATCTTGACATCCTCGATCTTGAGTCGACGGGTGATACGGGTCTCATGTCCCCCTTCGGAGCCTCACCTACGCTCCTATTAACTGAACATATCCTCTTCTCTAGCAAAATCCTGTAATTTAACAAAAATCATACCAAGAACAAGCTTTCCTATGATTGGCTCTACTGCACGATCTATGATAAAAAAGAAAGATGACATCCTAAATGTCCTGTAGCTTCCTGTTTATAAATGTGGTGCACAACACACCGATAAACAAGACTCTACTAGACACGGTCTGTAGACACTCTGAAGATGAACTGCTCTGATACCACTTTTGTCACTACCCAAACCGATGGGCCATGGCTAGTGCTCGGGCTGGACATTCGTATACGAACCTGATAGATATAATCAAACTGAACTAAGGACAATATGCAAATTGTAAAAGAATGTTGTAAGATGACAATGTCATATGGGCCAATTCGATTTTTTTTTTCCGCAAAAATCAGAAAAATTTGACAACTTTTGGATCAAATGGCCCTTTGGAGAGTCTTCTTCCTTATGAAGATTTGAAGGTGTTCAAGAACACAAGAACAAGTCAAAAATTCAACTACCCTCAAATCAACTCCAAATTGACTCAAATTTCGGATTTAAGTTCTCTTCAATGTAGAGAACAAAGCCCAATAGGTTTCAACCTTCAACTTCACCTTCTCCAACAAGACCCACTTTCAAGTTCTTGAAGCTTTGAAGCTCAACAATGGTGGAACACAAACCCTAACTCCAAATGGATTCGAAATTGAAGATTTATACTCTAGAAACACTAAGAAACTCTAATCAACACTAGATTCAACAAAATCAACAAGAAAATTCGATTTTTTTTTGTTACCTACTAAAGGATTAGGGACACAAGACCATCAACTAAGGATCAAGAAATTTTTGTTTTGAGAAATGGAATCAAAGAGAATTAAAGTTGGAAAAACTTGAAATGCGCAACATGCGACACCGGTGCATCACATGCGAGGGTAATATGCGTTTCGCAGATGAGGCAGCCAAAGGATCAACTCTCTGTCACAGGATGCGACACGAGATGCGACTCGCATGCTCAACATGCGATGGAATATGCGAGTCGCACATGCTGCCACCAAAATCCCAACTCTCTGTCATCAAGTGCGTCACAACATGCGACTCGCAGGTTCAACATCCGACTCGCATGTAGTGTCGCATTTGGGCTAATTCGATTTTTTTTTTCCGCAAAAATCAGAAAAATTTGACAACTTTTGGATCAAATGGCCCTTTGGAGAGTCTTCTTCCTTATGAAGATTTGAAGGTGTTCAAGAACACAAGAACAAGTCAAAAATTCAACTACCCTCAAATCAACTCCAAATTGACTCAAATTTCGGATTTAAGTTCTCTTCAATGTAGAGAACAAAGCCCAATAGGTTTCAACCTTCAACTTCACCTTCTCCAACAAGACCCACTTTCAAGTTCTTGAAGGTTTGAAGCTCAACAATGGTGGAACACAAACCCTAACTCCAAATGGATTCGAAATTGAAGATTTAGACTCTAGAAACACTAAGAAACTCTAATCTAACACTAGATTCAACAAAATCAACAAGAAAATTCGATTTTTTTTTTGTTCCCTACCAAAGGATTAGGGACACAAGACCATCAACTAAGGATCAAGAAATTTTTGTTTTGAGAAATGGAATCAAAGAGAATTAAAGTTGGAAAAACCTGAAATGCGCAACATGCGACACCGGTGCATCACATGCGAGGGTAATATGCGTTTCGCAGATGAGGCAGCCAAAGGATCAACTCTCTGTCACAGGATGCGACACGAGATGCGACTCGCATGCTCAACATGCGATGGAATATGCGAGTCGCACATGCTGCCACCAAAATCCCAACTCTCTGTCATCAAGTGCGACACAACCTGCGACTCGCAGGTTCGACATGCGACTCGCATGTAGTGTCGCATATGGGCCAATTCGATTTTTTTTTTCCGCAAAAATCAGAAAAATTTGACAACTTTTGGATCAAATGGCCCTTTGGAGAGTCTTCTTCCTTATGAAGATTTGAAGGTGTTCAAGAACACAAGAACAAGTCAAAAATTCAACTACCCTCAAATCAACTCCAAATTGACTCAAATTTCGGATTTAAGTTCTCTTCAATGTAGAGAACAAAGCCCAATAGGTTTCAACCTTCAACTTCACCTTCTCCAACAAGACCCACTTTCAAGTTCTTGTAGGTTTGAAGCTCAACAATGGTGGAACACAAACCCTAACTCCAAATGGATTCGAAATTGAAGATTTAGACTCTAGAAACACTAAGAAACTCTAATCTAACACTAGATTCAACAAAATCAACAAGAAAATTCGATTTTTTTTTTGTTCCCTACCAAAGGATTAGGGACACAAGACCATCAACTAAGGATCAAGAAATTTTTGTTTTGAGAAATGCAATCAAAGAGAATTAAAGTTGGAAAAACCTGAAATGCGCAACATGCGACACCGGTGCATCACATGCGACTCGCATGTTAAACATGCGAGGGTAATATGCGTTTCGCAGATGAGGCAGCCAAAGGAGCAACTCTCTGTCACAGGATGCGACACGAGATGCGACTCGCATGCTCAACATGCGATGGAATATGCGAGTCGCACATGCTGCCACCAAAATCCCAACTCTCTGTCATCAAGTGCGACACAACCTGCGACTCGCAGGTTCGACATGCGACTCGCATGTAGTGTCGCATATGGGCCAATTCGATTTTTTTTTTCCGCAAAAATCAGAAAAATTTGACAACTTTTGGATCAAATGGCCCTTTGGAGAGTCTTCTTCCTTATGAAGATTTGAAGGTGTTCAAGAACACAAGAACAAGTCAAAAATTCAACTACCCTCAAATCAACTCCAAATTGACTCAAATTTCGGATTTAAGTTCTCTTCAATGTAGAGAACAAAGCCCAATAGGTTTCAACCTTCAACTTCACCTTCTCCAACAAGACCCACTTTCAAGTTCTTGAAGCTTTGAAGCTCAACAATGGTGGAACACAAACCCTAACTCCAAATGGATTCGAAATTGAAGATTTAGACTCTAGAAACACTAAGAAACTCTAATCTAACACTAGATTCAACAAAATCAACAAGAAAATTCGATTTTTTTTTTGTTCCCTACCAAAGGATTAGGGACACAAGACCATCAACTAAGGATCAAGAAATTTTTGTTTTGAGAAATGGAATCAAAGAGAATTAAAGTTGGAAAAACCTGAAATGCGCAACATGCGACACCGGTGCATCACATGCGACTCGCATGTTCAACATGCGACTCGCATGTTCAACATGCGAGGGTAATATGCGTTTCGCAGATGAGGCAGCCAAAGGATCAACTCTCTGTCACAGGATGCGACACGAGATGCGACTCGCATGCTCAACATGCGATGGAATATGCGAGTCGCACATGCTGCCACCAAAATCCCAACTCTCTGTCATCAAGTGCGACACAACCTGCGACTCGCAGGTTCAACATGCGACTCGCATGTAGTGTCGCATATGGGCCAATTCGATTTTTTTTTTTCGCAAAAATCAGAAAAATTTGACAACTTTTGGATCAAATGGCCCTTTGGAGAGTCTTCTTCCTTATGAAGATTTGAAGGTGTTCAAGAACACAAGAACAAGTCAAAAATTCAACTACCCTCAAATCAACTCCAAATTGACTCAAATTTCGGATTTAAGTTCTCTTCAATGTAGAGAACAAAGCCCAATAGGTTTCAACCTTCAACTTCACCTTCTCCAACAAGACCCACTTTCAAGCTCAACAATGGTGGAACACAAACCCTAACTCCAAATGGATTCGAAATTGAAGATTTAGACTCTAGAAACACTAAGAAACTCTAATCTAACACTAGATTCAACAAAATCAACAAGAAAATTCGATTTTTTTTTTGTTCCCTACCAAAGGATTAGGGACACAAGACCATCAACTAAGGATCAAGAAATTTTTGTTTTGAGAAATGGAATCAAAGAGAATTAAAGTTGGAAAAACCTGAAATGCGCAACATGCGACACCGGTGCATCACATGCGACTCGCATGTTCAACATGCGAGGGTAATATGCGTTTCGCAGATGAGGCAGCCAAAGGATCAACTCTCTGTCACAGGATGCGACACGAGATGCGACTCGCATGCTCAACATGCGATGGAATATGCGAGTCGCACATGCTGCCACCAAAATCCCAACTCTCTGTCATCAAGTGCGACACAACCTGCGACTCGCAGGTTCAACATGCGACTCGCATGTAGTGTCGCATATGGGCCAATTCGATTTTTTTTTTCCGCAAAAATCAGAAAAATTTGACAACTTTTGGATCAAATGGCCCTTTGGAGAGTCTTCTTCCTTATGAAGATTTGAAGGTGTTCAAGAACACAAGAACAAGTCAAAAATTCAACTACCCTCAAATCAACTCCAAATTGACTCAAATTTCGGATTTAAGTTCTCTTCAATGTAGAGAACAAAGCCCAATAGGTTTCAACCTTCAACTTCACCTTCTCCAACAAGACCCACTTTCAAGTTCTTGAAGCTTTGAAGCTCAACAATGGTGGAACACAAACCCTAACTCCAAATGGATTCGAAATTGAAGATTTAGACTCTAGAAACACTAAGAAACTCTAATCTAACACTAGATTCAACAAAATCAACAAGAAAATTCGATTTTTTTTTTGTTCCCTACCAAAGGATTAGGGACACAAGACCATCAACTAAGGATCAAGAAATTTTTGTTTTGAGAAATGGAATCAAAGAGAATTAAAGTTGGAAAAACCTGAAATGCGCAACATGCGACACCGGTGCATCACATGCGACTCGCATGTTCAACATGCGAGGGTAATATGCGTTTCGCAGATGAGGCAGCCAAAGGATCAACTCTCTGTCACAGGATGCGACACGAGATGCGACTCGCATGCTCAACATGCGATGGAATATGCGAGTCGCACATGCTGCCACCAAAATCCCAACTCTCTGTCATCAAGTGCGACACAACCTGCGACTCGCAGGTTCAACATGCGACTCGCATGTAGTGTCGCATATGGGCCAATTCGATTTTTTTTTTCCGCAAAAATCAGAAAAATTTGACAACTTTTGGATCAAATGGCCCTTTGGAGAGTCTTCTTCCTTATGAAGATTTGAAGGTGTTCAAGAACACAAGAACAAGTCAAAAATTCAACTACCCTCAAATCAACTCCAAATTGACTCAAATTTCGGATTTAAGTTCTCTTCAATGTAGAGAACAAAGCCCAATAGGTTTCAACCTTCAACTTCACCTTCTCCAACAAGACCCACTTTCAAGTTCTTGAAGCTTTGAAGCTCAACAATGGTGGAACACAAACCCTAACTCCAAATGGATTCGAAATTGAAGATTTAGACTCTAGAAACACTAAGAAACTCTAATCTAACACTAGATTCAACAAAATCAACAAGAAAATTCGATTTTTTTTTTGTTCCCTACCAAAGGATTAGGGACACAAGACCATCAACTAAGGATCAAGAAATTTTTGTTTTGAGAAATGGAATCAAAGAGAATTAAAGTTGGAAAAACCTGAAATGCGCAACATGCGACACCGGTGCATCACATGCGACTCGCATGTTCAACATGCGAGGGTAATATCTGTTTCGCAGATGAGGCAGCCAAAGGATCAACTCTCTGTCACAGGATGCGACACGAGATGCGACTCGCATGCTCAACATGCGATGGAATATGCGAGTCGCACATGCTGCCACCAAAATCCCAACTCTCTGTCATCAAGTGCGACACAACCTGCGACTCGCAGGTTCAACATGCGACTCGCATGTAGTGTCGCATATGGGCCAATTCGATTTTTTTTTTCCGCAAAAATCAGAAAAATTTGACAACTTTTGGATCAAATGGCCCTTTGGAGAGTCTTCTTCCTTATGAAGATTTGAAGGTGTTCAAGAACACAAGAACAAGTCAAAAATTCAACTACCCTCAAATCAACTCCAAATTGACTCAAATTTCGGATTTAAGTTCTCTTCAATGTAGAGAACAAAGCCCAATAGGTTTCAACCTTCAACTTCACCTTCTCCAACAAGACCCACTTTCAAGTTCTTGAAGCTTTGAAGCTCAACAATGGTGGAACACAAACCCTAACTCCAAATGGATTCGAAATTGAAGATTTAGACTCTAGAAACACTAAGAAACTCTAATCTAACACTAGATTCAACAAAATCAACAAGAAAATTCGATTTTTTTTTGTTCCCTACCAAAGGATTAGGGACACAAGACCATCAACTAAGGATCAAGAAATTTTTGTTTTGAGAAATGGAATCAAAGAGAATTAAAGTTGGAAAAACCTGAAATGCGCAACATGCGACACCGGTGCATCACATGCGACTCGCATGTTCAACATGCGAGGGTAATATCTGTTTCGCAGATGAGGCAGCCAAAGGATCAACTCTCTGTCACAGGATGCGACACGAGATGCGACTCGCATGCTCAACATGCGATGGAATATGCGAGTCGCACATGCTGCCACCAAAATCCCAACTCTCTGTCATCAAGTGCGACACAACCTGCGACTCGCAGGTTCAACATGCGACTCGCATGTAGTGTCGCATATGGGCCAATTCGATTTTTTTTTTCCGCAAAAATCAGAAAAATTTGACAACTTTTGGATCAAATGGCCCTTTGGAGAGTCTTCTTCCTTATGAAGATTTGAAGGTGTTCAAGAACACAAGAACAAGTCAAAAATTCAACTACCCTCAAATCAACTCCAAATTGACTCAAATTTCGGATTTAAGTTCTCTTCAATGTAGAGAACAAAGCCCAATAGGTTTCAACCTTCAACTTCACCTTCTCCAACAAGACCCACTTTCAAGTTCTTGAAGCTTTGAAGCTCAACAATGGTGGAACACAAACCCTAACTCCAAATGGATTCGAAATTGAAGATTTAGACTCTAGAAACACTAAGAAACTCTAATCTAACACTAGATTCAACAAAATCAACAAGAAAATTCGATTTTTTTTTGTTCCCTACCAAAGGATTAGGGACACAAGACCATCAACTAAGGATCAAGAAATTTTTGTTTTGAGAAATGGAATCAAAGAGAATTAAAGTTGGAAAAACCTGAAATGCGCAACATGCGACACCGGTGCATCACATGCGACTCGCATGTTCAACATGCGAGGGTAATATCTGTTTCGCAGATGAGGCAGCCAAAGGATCAACTCTCTGTCACAGGATGCGACACGAGATGCGACTCGCATGCTCAACATGCGATGGAATATGCGAGTCGCACATGCTGCCACCAAAATCCCAACTCTCTGTCATCAAGTGCGACACAACCTGCGACTCGCAGGTTCAACATGCGACTCGCATGTAGTGTCGCATATGGGCCAATTCGATTTTTTTTTTCCGCAAAAATCAGAAAAATTTGACAACTTTTGGATCAAATGGCCCTTTGGAGAGTCTTCTTCCTTATGAAGATTTGAAGGTGTTCAAGAACACAAGAACAAGTCAAAAATTCAACTACCCTCAAATCAACTCCAAATTGACTCAAATTTCGGATTTAAGTTCTCTTCAATGTAGAGAACAAAGCCCAATAGGTTTCAACCTTCAACTTCACCTTCTCCAACAAGACCCACTTTCAAGTTCTTGAAGCTTTGAAGCTCAACAATGGTGGAACACAAACCCTAACTCCAAATGGATTCGAAATTGAAGATTTAGACTCTAGAAACACTAAGAAACTCTAATCTAACACTAGATTCAACAAAATCAACAAGAAAATTCGATTTTTTTTTGTTCCCTACCAAAGGATTAGGGACACAAGACCATCAACTAAGGATCAAGAAATTTTTGTTTTGAGAAATGGAATCAAAGAGAATTAAAGTTGGAAAAACCTGAAATGCGCAACATGCGACACCGGTGCATCACATGCGACTCGCATGTTCAACATGCGAGGGTAATATCTGTTTCGCAGATGAGGCAGCCAAAGGATCAACTCTCTGTCACAGGATGCGACACGAGATGCGACTCGCATGCTCAACATGCGATGGAATATGCGAGTCGCACATGCTGCCACCAAAATCCCAACTCTCTGTCATCAAGTGCGACACAACCTGCGACTCGCAGGTTCAACATGCGACTCGCATGTAGTGTCGCATATGGGCCAATTCGATTTTTTTTTTTCCGCAAAAATCAGAAAAATTTGACAACTTTTGGATCAAATGGCCCTTTGGAGAGTCTTCTTCCTTATGAAGATTTGAAGGTGTTCAAGAACACAAGAACAAGTCAAAAATTCAACTACCCTCAAATCAACTCCAAATTGACTCAAATTTCGGATTTAAGTTCTCTTCAATGTAGAGAACAAAGCCCAATAGGTTTCAACCTTCAACTTCACCTTCTCCAACAAGACCCACTTTCAAGTTCTTGAAGCTTTGAAGCTCAACAATGGTGGAACACAAACCCTAACTCCAAATGGATTCGAAATTGAAGATTTAGACTCTAGAAACACTAAGAAACTCTAATCTAACACTAGATTCAACAAAATCAACAAGAAAATTCGATTTTTTTTTTGTTCCCTACCAAAGGATTAGGGACACAAGACCATCAACTAAGGATCAAGAAATTTTTGTTTTGAGAAATGGAATCAAAGAGAATTAAAGTTGGAAAAACCTGAAATGCGCAACATGCGACACCGGTGCATCACATGCGACTCGCATGTTCAACATGCGAGGGTAATATCTGTTTCGCAGATGAGGCAGCCAAAGGATCAACTCTCTGTCACAGGATGCGACACGAGATGCGACTCGCATGCTCAACATGCGATGGAATATGCGAGTCGCACATGCTGCCACCAAAATCCCAACTCTCTGTCATCAAGTGCGACACAACCTGCGACTCGCAGGTTCAACATGCGACTCGCATGTAGTGTCGCATATGGGCCAATTCGATTTTTTTTTTCCGCAAAAATCAGAAAAATTTGACAACTTTTGGATCAAATGGCCCTTTGGAGAGTCTTCTTCCTTATGAAGATTTGAAGGTGTTCAAGAACACAAGAACAAGTCAAAAATTCAACTACCCTCAAATCAACTCCAAATTGACTCAAATTTCGGATTTAAGTTCTCTTCAATGTAGAGAACAAAGCCCAATAGGTTTCAACCTTCAACTTCACCTTCTCCAACAAGACCCACTTTCAAGTTCTTGAAGCTTTGAAGCTCAACAATGGTGGAACACAAACCCTAACTCCAAATGGATTCGAAATTGAAGATTTAGACTCTAGAAACACTAAGAAACTCTAATCTAACACTAGATTCAACAAAATCAACAAGAAAATTCGATTTTTTTTTTGTTCCCTACCAAAGGATTAGGGACACAAGACCATCAACTAAGGATCAAGAAATTTTTGTTTTGAGAAATGGAATCAAAGAGAATTAAAGTTGGAAAAACCTGAAATGCGCAACATGCGACACCGGTGCATCACATGCGACTCGCATGTTCAACATGCGAGGGTAATATGCGTTTCGCAGATGAGGCAGCCAAAGGATCAACTCTCTGTCACAGGATGCGACACGAGATGCGACTCGCATGCTCAACATGCGATGGAATATGCGAGTCGCACATGCTGCCACCAAAATCCCAACTCTCTGTCATCAAGTGCGACACAACCTGCGACTCGCAGGTTCAACATGCGACTCGCATGTAGTGTCGCATATGGGCCAATTCGATTTTTTTTTTCCGCAAAAATCAGAAAAATTTGACAACTTTTGGATCAAATGGCCCTTTGGAGAGTCTTCTTCCTTATGAAGATTTGAAGGTGTTCAAGAACACAAGAACAAGTCAAAAATTCAACTACCCTCAAATCAACTCCAAATTGACTCAAATTTCGGATTTAAGTTCTCTTCAATGTAGAGAACAAAGCCCAATAGGTTTCAACCTTCAACTTCACCTTCTCCAACAAGACCCACTTTCAAGTTCTTGAAGCTTTGAAGCTCAACAATGGTGGAACACAAACCCTAACTCCAAATGGATTCGAAATTGAAGATTTAGACTCTAGAAACACTAAGAAACTCTAATCTAACACTAGATTCAACAAAATCAACAAGAAAATTCGATTTTTTTTTTGTTCCCTACCAAAGGATTAGGGACACAAGACCATCAACTAAGGATCAAGAAATTTTTGTTTTGAGAAATGGAATCAAAGAGAATTAAAGTTGGAAAAACCTGAAATGCGCAACATGCGACACCGGTGCATCACATGCGACTCGCATGTTCAACATGCGAGGGTAATATGCGTTTCGCAGATGAGGCAGCCAAAGGATCAACTCTCTGTCACAGGATGCGACACGAGATGCGACTCGCATGCTCAACATGCGATGGAATATGCGAGTCGCACATGCTGCCACCAAAATCCCAACTCTCTGTCATCAAGTGCGACACAACCTGCGACTCGCAGGTTCAACATGCGACTCGCATGTAGTGTCGCATATGGGCCAATTCGATTTTTTTTTTCCGCAAAAATCAGAAAAATTTGACAACTTTTGGATCAAATGGCCCTTTGGAGAGTCTTCTTCCTTATGAAGATTTGAAGGTGTTCAAGAACACAAGAACAAGTCAAAAATTCAACTACCCTCAAATCAACTCCAAATTGACTCAAATTTCGGATTTAAGTTCTCTTCAATGTAGAGAACAAAGCCCAATAGGTTTCAACCTTCAACTTCACCTTCTCCAACAAGACCCACTTTCAAGTTCTTGAAGCTTTGAAGCTCAACAATGGTGGAACACAAACCCTAACTCCAAATGGATTCGAAATTGAAGATTTAGACTCTAGAAACACTAAGAAACTCTAATCTAACACTAGATTCAACAAAATCAACAAGAAAATTCGATTTTTTTTTGTTCCCTACCAAAGGATTAGGGACACAAGACCATCAACTAAGGATCAAGAAATTTTTGTTTTGAGAAATGGAATCAAAGAGAATTAAAGTTGGAAAAACCTGAAATGCGCAACATGCGACACCGGTGCATCACATGCGACTCGCATGTTCAACATGCGAGGGTAATATGCGTTTCGCAGATGAGGCAGCCAAAGGATCAACTCTCTGTCACAGGATGCGACACGAGATGCGACTCGCATGCTCAACATGCGATGGAATATGCGAGTCGCACATGCTGCCACCAAAATCCCAACTCTCTGTCATCAAGTGCGACACAACCTGCGACTCGCAGGTTCAACATGCGACTCGCATGTAGTGTCGCATATGGGCCAATTCGATTTTTTTTTTCCGCAAAAATCAGAAAAATTTGACAACTTTTGGATCAAATGGCCCTTTGGAGAGTCTTCTTCCTTATGAAGATTTGAAGGTGTTCAAGAACACAAGAACAAGTCAAAAATTCAACTACCCTCAAATCAACTCCAAATTGACTCAAATTTCGGATTTAAGTTCTCTTCAATGTAGAGAACAAAGCCCAATAGGTTTCAACCTTCAACTTCACCTTCTCCAACAAGACCCACTTTCAAGTTCTTGAAGCTTTGAAGCTCAACAATGGTGGAACACAAACCCTAACTCCAAATGGATTCGAAATTGAAGATTTAGACTCTAGAAACACTAAGAAACTCTAATCTAACACTAGATTCAACAAAATCAACAAGAAAATTCGATTTTTTTTTGTTCCCTACCAAAGGATTAGGGACACAAGACCATCAACTAAGGATCAAGAAATTTTTGTTTTGAGAAATGGAATCAAAGAGAATTAAAGTTGGAAAAACCTGAAATGCGCAACATGCGACACCGGTGCATCACATGCGACTCGCATGTTCAACATGCGAGGGTAATATGCGTTTCGCAGATGAGGCAGCCAAAGGATCAACTCTCTGTCACAGGATGCGACACGAGATGCGACTCGCATGCTCAACATGCGATGGAATATGCGAGTCGCACATGCTGCCACCAAAATCCCAACTCTCTGTCATCAAGTGCGACACAACCTGCGACTCGCAGGTTCAACATGCGACTCGCATGTAGTGTCGCATATGGGCCAATTCGATTTTTTTTTTCCGCAAAAATCAGAAAAATTTGACAACTTTTGGATCAAATGGCCCTTTGGAGAGTCTTCTTCCTTATGAAGATTTGAAGGTGTTCAAGAACACAAGAACAAGTCAAAAATTCAACTACCCTCAAATCAACTCCAAATTGACTCAAATTTCGGATTTAAGTTCTCTTCAATGTAGAGAACAAAGCCCAATAGGTTTCAACCTTCAACTTCACCTTCTCCAACAAGACCCACTTTCAAGTTCTTGAAGCTTTGAAGCTCAACAATGGTGGAACACAAACCCTAACTCCAAATGGATTCGAAATTGAAGATTTAGACTCTAGAAACACTAAGAAACTCTAATCTAACACTAGATTCAACAAAATCAACAAGAAAATTCGATTTTTTTTTTGTTCCCTACCAAAGGATTAGGGACACAAGACCATCAACTAAGGATCAAGAAATTTTTGTTTTGAGAAATGGAATCAAAGAGAATTAAAGTTGGAAAAACCTGAAATGCGCAACATGCGACACCGGTGCATCACATGCGACTCGCATGTTCAACATGCGAGGGTAATATGCGTTTCGCAGATGAGGCAGCCAAAGGATCAACTCTCTGTCACAGGATGCGACACGAGATGCGACTCGCATGCTCAACATGCGATGGAATATGCGAGTCGCACATGCTGCCACCAAAATCCCAACTCTCTGTCATCAAGTGCGACACAACCTGCGACTCGCAGGTTCAACATGCGACTCGCATGTAGTGTCGCATATGGGCCAATTCGATTTTTTTTTTCCGCAAAAATCAGAAAAATTTGACAACTTTTGGATCAAATGGCCCTTTGGAGAGTCTTCTTCCTTATGAAGATTTGAAGGTGTTCAAGAACACAAGAACAAGTCAAAAATTCAACTACCCTCAAATCAACTCCAAATTGACTCAAATTTCGGATTTAAGTTCTCTTCAATGTAGAGAACAAAGCCCAATAGGTTTCAACCTTCAACTTCACCTTCTCCAACAAGACCCACTTTCAAGTTCTTGAAGCTTTGAAGCTCAACAATGGTGGAACACAAACCCTAACTCCAAATGGATTCGAAATTGAAGATTTAGACTCTAGAAACACTAAGAAACTCTAATCTAACACTAGATTCAACAAAATCAACAAGAAAATTCGATTTTTTTTTTGTTCCCTACCAAAGGATTAGGGACACAAGACCATCAACTAAGGATCAAGAAATTTTTGTTTTGAGAAATGGAATCAAAGAGAATTAAAGTTGGAAAAACCTGAAATGCGCAACATGCGACACCGGTGCATCACATGCGACTCGCATGTTCAACATGCGAGGGTAATATGCGTTTCGCAGATGAGGCAGCCAAAGGATCAACTCTCTGTCACAGGATGCGACACGAGATGCGACTCGCATGCTCAACATGCGATGGAATATGCGAGTCGCACATGCTGCCACCAAAATCCCAACTCTCTGTCATCAAGTGCGACACAACCTGCGACTCGCAGGTTCAACATGCGACTCGCATGTAGTGTCGCATATGGGCCAATTCGATTTTTTTTTTCCGCAAAAATCAGAAAAATTTGACAACTTTTGGATCAAATGGCCCTTTGGAGAGTCTTCTTCCTTATGAAGATTTGAAGGTGTTCAAGAACACAAGAACAAGTCAAAAATTCAACTACCCTCAAATCAACTCCAAATTGACTCAAATTTCGGATTTAAGTTCTCTTCAATGTAGAGAACAAAGCCCAATAGGTTTCAACCTTCAACTTCACCTTCTCCAACAAGACCCACTTTCAAGTTCTTGAAGCTTTGAAGCTCAACAATGGTGGAACACAAACCCTAACTCCAAATGGATTCGAAATTGAAGATTTAGACTCTAGAAACACTAAGAAACTCTAATCTAACACTAGATTCAACAAAATCAACAAGAAAATTCGATTTTTTTTTTGTTCCCTACCAAAGGATTAGGGACACAAGACCATCAACTAAGGATCAAGAAATTTTTGTTTTGAGAAATGGAATCAAAGAGAATTAAAGTTGGAAAAACCTGAAATGCGCAACATGCGACACCGGTGCATCACATGCGACTCGCATGTTCAACATGCGAGGGTAATATGCGTTTCGCAGATGAGGCAGCCAAAGGATCAACTCTCTGTCACAGGATGCGACACGAGATGCGACTCGCATGCTCAACATGCGATGGAATATGCGAGTCGCACATGCTGCCACCAAAATCCCAACTCTCTGTCATCAAGTGCGACACAACCTGCGACTCGCAGGTTCAACATGCGACTCGCATGTAGTGTCGCATATGGGCCAATTCGATTTTTTTTTTTCCGCAAAAATCAGAAAAATTTGACAACTTTTGGATCAAATGGCCCTTTGGAGAGTCTTCTTCCTTATGAAGATTTGAAGGTGTTCAAGAACACAAGAACAAGTCAAAAATTCAACTACCCTCAAATCAACTCCAAATTGACTCAAATTTCGGATTTAAGTTCTCTTCAATGTAGAGAACAAAGCCCAATAGGTTTCAACCTTCAACTTCACCTTCTCCAACAAGACCCACTTTCAAGTTCTTGAAGCTTTGAAGCTCAACAATGGTGGAACACAAACCCTAACTCCAAATGGATTCGAAATTGAAGATTTAGACTCTAGAAACACTAAGAAACTCTAATCTAACACTAGATTCAACAAAATCAACAAGAAAATTCGATTTTTTTTTTGTTCCCTACCAAAGGATTAGGGACACAAGACCATCAACTAAGGATCAAGAAATTTTTGTTTTGAGAAATGGAATCAAAGAGAATTAAAGTTGGAAAAACCTGAAATGCGCAACATGCGACACCGGTGCATCACATGCGACTCGCATGTTCAACATGCGAGGGTAATATGCGTTTCGCAGATGAGGCAGCCAAAGGATCAACTCTCTGTCACAGGATGCGACACGAGATGCGACTCGCATGCTCAACATGCGATGGAATATGCGAGTCGCACATGCTGCCACCAAAATCCCAACTCTCTGTCATCAAGTGCGACACAACCTGCGACTCGCAGGTTCAACATGCGACTCGCATGTAGTGTCGCATATGGGCCAATTCGATTTTTTTTTTCCGCAAAAATCAGAAAAATTTGACAACTTTTGGATCAAATGGCCCTTTGGAGAGTCTTCTTCCTTATGAAGATTTGAAGGTGTTCAAGAACACAAGAACAAGTCAAAAATTCAACTACCCTCAAATCAACTCCAAATTGACTCAAATTTCGGATTTAAGTTCTCTTCAATGTAGAGAACAAAGCCCAATAGGTTTCAACCTTCAACTTCACCTTCTCCAACAAGACCCACTTTCAAGTTCTTGAAGCTTTGAAGCTCAACAATGGTGGAACACAAACCCTAACTCCAAATGGATTCGAAATTGAAGATTTAGACTCTAGAAACACTAAGAAACTCTAATCTAACACTAGATTCAACAAAATCAACAAGAAAATTCGATTTTTTTTTTGTTCCCTACCAAAGGATTAGGGACACAAGACCATCAACTAAGGATCAAGAAATTTTTGTTTTGAGAAATGGAATCAAAGAGAATTAAAGTTGGAAAAACCTGAAATGCGCAACATGCGACACCGGTGCATCACATGCGACTCGCATGTTCAACATGCGAGGGTAATATGCGTTTCGCAGATGAGGCAGCCAAAGGATCAACTCTCTGTCACAGGATGCGACACGAGATGCGACTCGCATGCTCAACATGCGATGGAATATGCGAGTCGCATATGCTGCCACCAAAATCCCAACTCTCTGTCATCAAGTGCGACACAACCTGCGACTCGCAGGTTCAACATGCGACTCGCATGTAGTGTCGCATATGGGCCAATTCGATTTTTTTTTTCCGCAAAAATCAGAAAAATTTGACAACTTTTGGATCAAATGGCCCTTTGGAGAGTCTTCTTCCTTATGAAGATTTGAAGGTGTTCAAGAACACAAGAACAAGTCAAAAATTCAACTACCCTCAAATCAACTCCAAATTGACTCAAATTTCGGATTTAAGTTCTCTTCAATGTAGAGAACAAAGCCCAATAGGTTTCAACCTTCAACTTCACCTTCTCCAACAAGACCCACTTTCAAGTTCTTGAAGCTTTGAAGCTCAACAATGGTGGAACACAAACCCTAACTCCAAATGGATTCGAAATTGAAGATTTAGACTCTAGAAACACTAAGAAACTCTAATCTAACACTAGATTCAACAAAATCAACAAGAAAATTCGATTTTTTTTTGTTCCCTACCAAAGGATTAGGGACACAAGACCATCAACTAAGGATCAAGAAATTTTTGTTTTGAGAAATGGAATCAAAGAGAATTAAAGTTGGAAAAACTGAA